>NW_025791317.1:0-300000 GCF_907164935.1 Osmia bicornis bicornis
TTCGAGTGAACCGACGGTGGATGTGACGAAAGATCGTCCCGATTTTCATCGTGAAGAATCGATACATGCCGTTGAAACGTATGGCGACAGCGACGAGAATCTTAATGTTTCTATGCAGCGAATTTTGGACAAGCCTAGCGAAAACATACGTAGCCATTTCACGGAAAATTTGGGGCCGTTGGCAGCTAAATACATTCAATTACTCTTTACCGATCTGAGAAGAAAAGATGACGTGTATGGAGTATACGTACAACGCAACAAATTAATGCTTGGAAGTTCAGTTTTCGACGTAAACAAAAACGATGTGATTATTAATGGGGTGAAGTACAGAGAAACAACTGGTTTGTACGAATTACTATTCATGAGACTGCCTGATGAGACCTTATTTAACGATGCTGATTTACACAAATACGCGGAAATATTAAAGTCGTCGAACGCTCATAGACGCAGCCATATCTCGTCAGGGCTTGTGAAAAGTAACAAGGGCTACAAGTATAAATATATCATTGCAAAATTGCTTAAGAGCGAGCGGCGTGGAGGTAATCTGATACCGTTCGATATGGCGGTTAACGATAACGCGGTGGACTACGTGCACTGGAATGACCCAAACGAGCTCGTCGATAGATTACGTCTTTCGTATCCTCGAAATCCGCAGGACATACGGGGCATGACAACGAGATCGTTTCTATAATCGAAGAACTTCGAGAAGCCGGGTTGATTATAAATTGACACATTCGTAAAGCATGATGTAGTTTACAAATATGAAGAAGGTGAAGAGCAATCATATCACGGACGAGAAGATACAGCTGGTCAACGAGTTGCACGCGCCAGCGAGACGTAACTTTAGACGTAGACGAGTCATTGTACGGGGTTACGACGATCTCTGGCAAGCGGATCTCGTAGAAATGCGACAGTATGCGCAAATCAACAATGGCCACAATTACATACTCACCGTCATCGATGTCTTATCTAAATACGCTTGGGCCGTAGCAGTGAAAGCGATCCCAGCAAATTGTATATAATGGATTATGTATTATGTATTACATTTATTGTATTATTGTATTATGTATTACATTTATTGCATTAAAAAGTATTAAAAATTATCAATATAATTTATTCTTAGACCAACCTCCCTTCATTTATAAAATAACATTCCCCTGTAATAAAAGTAAACACAAAATAAAGCCGAAAAATTATTTATTCATATAATCTGTATAATTACAAACATTTTTAAATATAGATTACAAAATATTGTTCGCTCCTATCCATGAATTGTGCGTAGAATCAAACCCCAACCATTTGACGAAAACTTTATTAACCCTTCGTTGTAGAACCTTCTCCACTAAGTATGCATCGTGATTTTTACTTTTTGTAGCTCATATTCGTAGAACCCGTCAACCAACGGTTGTTTTTGCATATCTTGCAAGAGATACGTTACAGGATTTGTTCGCTGAATTTTAATAATTGTGAAAATTTCAGTTGTCCAATTCGGTGTATAACCCTTTGCGAATAAGGTTTTGTATTTACTAACTCGCACGTGATCACCGACCTTGTAAGTACTTGGCCGGAGCTGCAATCTTTATGTTAGAATATACGGACGATAAAAGTTTGTCCGCGTATTCCGGTGTTACGTCGACAGGCCGCATTCTAATCGTACGATGCCTTCTATTGTTATAATCTGAGACCCAATCCGGCTATAACAGATAAAATAAAATATGCATTAATACGCAAATCTAATAAATCAAAACAGACAAGCAACTTACATCATCGTGGCGGCCGAATTCGTGCAGGAATTCGTGGCGACGAGCGGAAGGCAGAAAAATACTACCACCAATCCTGCTATAATAGATAAAATAAAATATATATTAATACACAAATCTAATAAATCTAATAAATGTAATAAATCTAATAAATCAAAACAGACAAGCAACTTACATCAATTTCATATCCGAATAGATATCGCAGGTCGAAGACGTCGATGTTTTGACAGTGCCTTCGCACTCCTTCGACCCACAGCTCGTCCAGATTTTTCCTGTTGGCCGCCCGCTCCCGACGAACTCTTGCAACGTCCGCCACGTATACGATTCCTAATTGGCGCATTGCACCCGCTTTTAAAAAACAATTAATTAAAAACAAATAAAATTAACACGCTAAGAGTAATTGCTAAAAACTACTTACGCTGTTTTTCAAAAATGCGGCCAACGCCTCCAGTTACAATGACGTTATTGTGCGCTCCATTGTAAACAACGAAAACACGTCGGTGATGCGTTTATAAAGCACTGAGAAACTCCTGAACTTAAAAATTTGAATGAATCTATAAATCGAAGCGAAATTTTATAACGTTTCAGAATCGTTGAAAATGAAATATATTTTTCTTTTGTAATTGGCAATACTGATGTTGAACTTTCGATAATCGTTACTAATTCTTTCATTACAAAATGTGCATCGTATCCCGATAAGTTATGAAACACTATCGGTATAAAACGTTTATTTTATAATTTAAACTACATCCCTGATGAGCAGGTCCTCGGTAACGACCAGTGAATCGCAATGATCTCGAACTTTTGTATCGTCGATGTCGAACGGTTTTTCGCAAATATAACAATGCGTTGCATTCATATAATTTTCTCTTTCATCACCCGTCAAATTTGTCATGGGCACAATCGTATTAAATAATGGCGCAATTTTTCTCACAAGGTTCTCAAGTTCATTCACGAACCATGCAGCACAGTCAGGACCCCAATACGTGCGATACTCGCACATCGATGCGTTGTACGAACAGTGAAAATAATATCCCACACTGTATGCTTCGTGCTGTTGGTATGCATTGCAGTGTCCTTGATTGATGCTGCCGTTAACCTTCTTAAGCAAGCATTCGAAATCGGCGTAAATGATGAATGGAGGACGTTCTCGGTGACAAAAAATTAACAAACTTTATTAAATTATCCTGATTTGACGGTAGAATGATTGCACATTCGTTCATCTTCGCGCAATCCTTCAAATGTTTCAATAACTTTTCTTCCGCACAAAAGTAGTGAAGACATCTGCATAAACAAAGTAGCTGCATTAGTGCAAAAGAAAAAACGTATACACTGAAATATATCTTAATGTTGTGATACAAACCTGTCACAAATATAAGTTTTATGTTCGTTTTTACTGAGCTGCGTGAAACAAGCCGGGACAGACTTTTAATCCATGCAAGTGATACACATTATGGTTGGAGGTTTCAAGCATCAGCAGGTTAACGTGACGAAATCTTTGTTGGTGGTAAGTTGGAGCGGAACACTTTTTCATATTCAAGTCCCAGAAATAAACGTTTACCGAAACATCGTTTTGACGCTCAAATTTTGATATATGATTAAGCGTTACTGGAAATGCAATGCCCTCCAAATTTAAAACGGTGATTTTGGGATATGATGATGGTCTATGTGCATTCACATGGACGGGATATAATGCTGCAACTATCGATCTGACAAACATGTATCATCGGCAACTGCCACATTACTACCGCTCTTTTGTCCTTAATTGTTTTGGTATGTCGGTGTAACAACCAGCGTGCATCGGATTGCATTTATTGATATTTAACATCAAATGCAGAATTTTCGATAACGCCCACCGCTGTCCCGTTCCTGAAATTCTTCCAGCAGTGTTAAGGTTGAGTTCATAACGTATTTGTCATACCAATCGTTCAAGTTCGATGTAGAAAATAATTGCTTATTTTTGCAATCAAATCTTTTCACATCACTTTTATTATTAACGTGTAAACTCCCCCATAGAAATCCCGTATGCCACTTTTTTAATGCAGGAAGTAATGATTTGGAAAACTTCCGCTATGACGCTGGATACTAGTTTTCTAGCATCTCCACCAATGTTCGTGGGTCAATCTGCTTGGTGTTGATTATAATTCCTGTAGTTATCCCGTTATCGTAAAGCTGATTCTACGTCCTCCCAGATAAGAGATGATGATGTGTGTGATTCAGCACCTGTTTCCTCCATTGTTAAATACTATACTTATAGATATAGCCGACGATGTTTTTGTGTGTATGAATTAATTTATAACGTTTTCTTTCTCATGACTGTATTTAAGTTATTATCCTTAATATTCCACACAAAAATGAAACAAAGCAATTTATAATAGGAACAAAAAAAAACAAAAAGAAATATATACGCCATATGCGCCGAGATCATAGAATAGAACATAAAAAACTTAACGGTCAAATATATTCTTCTCGCGCATCAATGACGCGCAGGCAGGGGCACGACATGCCCACTCATTCAAACAAAAACATAAAATAATTACATCTCAATACTCCTCCTTAATTATTTTACATCTAAGTCTTTCAAAACTTTTCGTAACATAGGTTTGGTCATAATATCTGCAAGTTGAATCAGCACTCTTGACGTGTTGGAGCTTTATTGGTTGATCCAATATGGCTGCTGAATGAATTTTCTCGATATTTCTATATGTTTCCTTCCTTTTGTGATCTTCCCTTCATGAGTATTTGCAGCATATGTATCGCAGACTGATTGTCGACATACAGGGTCGTTGGCTTTCCAATTCCAACTGATTCAATTCACTTGCAAGTCTTCGTATCCAACAAATGTCATCAATGGCAGATATCGCAGCACGATACTCTGCTTCAGCAGTGGAGTTTGCAACAATATGTTGCTTTTGAGTTAACCAGACTACAGGACCTCCACGCATTAATAAAACTCCACTGGTTGAATGTCTAGTCATCAAATCACCACTATAATCTGAGTCGCTATACGCCGTCAGTTTGTTGTTGCCATCAAGAAGATTCCAAACATAACAGTACCTTTTATATACTGGAAAACACGTTTAATCATCTTCCAATGACTAGTCATAGGTTTGGTATTGAATCTACTCAGGTAACTCACTGAAAAACTAATATCAGGGACGTGATATGGTGGCCAATAAAGCAAGCTGCCAACAGTTCTCGATATGGCTCTGATTCTTTCAACGGTGTCTCATTCATAAAATTTTCTGGTTCAGTCACCATTCCAGTTCAATAGGTGTATACACTGGATTTGAGCTGTCAAACTGAAAACGTTCCAGAATTCTTTTTGCATACTTCGACTGATTTACAAAAATCCAGTCTGCCTGAGTTCGATTTGCATTCCAAGATAAGACAAAATATTTTTTCTTGCAACATCATATGTTATTTGAAATTTTTCATTCAGCTTTTCCAGAATTTCGATCATACTATTTTCATCTTTTCCAACCATTAGACCGTCATCTACATGCAAAGCCATTATTATACTTCTGCCTTTATTATAATAAACACAAGGATCATCATCCGACGATTCAAGACCCAAATACTTTAGAAAATCTGAAAATTCTTGTTCCAATTTTTAGGTGCTTGCTTCAGGCCATAAAGACTTTCCAGCAATTTGCACACTCGACCAGACTCATCATCAAATCCTTCCGGTTGATACATATAAATGCTTTCTTCTAACTCACCATGTAAAAAGGCGGTTTTTACGTCAAAAGTCATAATTTTCATTTTCTCCGACGCTGCTATGCTGAGAATCAGACGAATTAACATATGTCGAGCAACAGGACTGAAAACCTCGAAATAGTCTTTACCTTCCTTCTGCTCAAACCCTCTGACGACAAGTCTCGCTTTATACTTTCCATTATCTTTCTGACATAAGACCCACCGACAGGTTAAAGGTTTGACATTCTTCGGCTTCTCAGTCAATGACCACGTTTGCATATCTGACAGTGATTTAAACTCCTCGAACATAGCCCTCTTCCAATTTTTATCCCTGAGAGCCTCTGTTACAGAAATATTACTGACTTCACCAATCATTGCTGACTCCATTTCCTGCATCATCAAGGCTGAATTCGTAACATAGTCTTTTAATCTTGCTGGCGGTTTTAATTTTCGACGGTCTCTTAAATTTCGTGTACGAGGGATTTCAATTTCAAGATTTTCATCATCAGAGCTTTCACTTTCAAAATTGCATTGTACAGAAATTTCATTTTCTGAATCTTCAAGTTCCAGAGGTAAATTTTCATTCTCAATCGATGGAGTTTCCAATTGTGTAAAACTTTCTACTCCAACATTCTCGTCAAATATACATTACTTGAGCTAACTACATCACGTGTACTATCAATAAAGACTCTAAACCTGGAGAATCTGTATCATAAACCAACAAAAATACCTTTTGTTGACTTTTTCCGGTTTTACCCCGCTTGTGTTCTTCAATTAGCACATAACAGTCGCATCCAAAAGCTTTTAATTTTTTGACATCTACCCTCCGTCCAAACCACAGGTCAGCTGGGCTTTTACCTTTTGTTGAGCTTGTACCAGTTTGATTCAAAGTGAAAACAACGTAGTTGATAGCTTCGCCCCATAGACTTTCATTTAGATTTCGAGCGTGTATCACTGACCTTGCTGCCTCAACCACAGTTCTCATTTCTCTCTCAATACGACCATTTTGCTGAGGTGTGTAGGCACTCGATTTACTATGAAAAACTCCAATCTTGTCCAAAATCTGTTTTGTGTCACTATTCTTTATCTCTGTACCATTATCCGACCTTAACGTTTTTACTTTCCTGTCAAATTGATTTTCAACCAATTTTAAAAAAGTTTCCAATTTGGCAGCAGTCTCATTTTTATTTTCAAAAATATACAGTCTTAAAGTGCGAGTAATCATCCTTGAAAGCAAAAAATATTTGCTCCTCCTAAAGAGTAAGTGTTCATTTCACATAAATCTACATGAACTAAATCCAATGTTTTGGAAGATATCTTTGGATTCAATGGATGTGACACTCTATGTTGTTTTCCATAGGTACAGCCTGGACAGACATAATCATTCCAATCATCCTGGAAGTTAATTCCATTTTTCTTCAATACGTCTCTCACATACACAATATTTGATGTGCTAGTTTCTCGTGCCATTTCCTGAGAGAAACATTTACCAAACATGTCTCAGACGATTCTTGTCGAAATTGCATTTTATATAAATTTCCTTCTCTTACTGCTATCGCTCCAATGTCTTCACTACAGTCCTTGAAAATTGACATTCCTGAATCTGCTGACTGCTTATAACCCTTATCCAATACATTGCTTACAGAAAAGAGATTAAATGGCATTTTGGGAGTATGTAAAACATTCCTTAAAACTATCTTATTCCATTTTTGGCCATCAAAGGCTTCAAGCTCAATATCACCTACACCAATGCCTTCCAGTTCGGTTGCATCACCAATGACAACCATACATGGCTGTTCCAATTCGACATAGTTTGTGAACCATTGTCTATGAGAACTCATATGCTGGGTAGCTGCACAGTCTTGATACCAACAGTTTTCAAAGTCCTTTTCCAATACTTTACAGTCAAAATTTGCAGCTGATAAACTTACTGTAACAAGGGCACGTCTGTTTCCTGTATTTTTGGCATCATTTTGATCAGACTTACTATGACTAGAGCTTTTATTAGGACAATCATTTGCAAAGTGACCCTTATTTTTACATATGTTGCAGCCATAATTTTTCTTACAATACTCTAGATATTTTGACAAGGCTTTCCATGGCACTGGGATTTCATGTGTCCCTTTTTCCCACATTTAAAACATTCAACAAGGTTACTTTTCTGATTTGAGGATTTTACTGACTTATTCCCTTGTTTTGAAATGAAGGCATTTTGAGAAGTTGACTTACTGCATTCACTCTGGCCTGCATTCAGTCGATCTTCTTCTAATCTCAAACGATCAAACAAATTTTCCAGAGTCCTGTCCGTTCCACCCACATTGTCCCAGGCAGTTCTGAAATGATGAAGTTTAGAAGGCAGTATTCCCAAGATTCTTTGCATAATCCAAGACTCCTTGACGATTTCACCCTCTGCAGACAAACTATCAGCAAACTCTTGTATTTGCAAGCAGTTTTCTATAACTGTCTTTGAATCATTGTATTTGTATCCAAAAAATTGTCTTTGTAAACCTTCAATAGATACATCTGACTTCCTACCATAAAAAGTATCCAGCTTACAAAGCATTCCATTCGCAGACGTACATTTGGATATTTTCTTAGCAATAGAGCTGCTACAATTCAAACCTATAAGAGTCTGTACCTCAAGATCTTTCGTTATCCATGTCAGGACTGCACTATTCTCATCAGGTCCCTCTGGTTTTACATCGACACCAGTAGCTATACCGAACTTTTCTTTGATTTTAAGGTCAGGTTTAATTTAAACTCCAAGAGTCATAATTTGTATTTCCTTGTGAATCTTCGGTTAGCATCTCCAGTTGCGACTTGACAGTATCCATCTTGATCCCGTTTTTCTATTCTGATGGATTTATACTTTCCAATAATTGCACTTACGATATATACATAAAACACCTGCTTTTCTCTTCCGGTATCTCGTTGTTTAAACAACTCGAACGCTTAGTTAAACATCGTTCAATAATTTGGAATTTCCATTGTACATTACACTTCGTGATATTTATATTCAAAGTCTGATACAAATTTTCATACACACGTGGGCACGTGCCTGGGCCCATAACCAGTTAAATACTATACTTATAGATATAGCCGACGATGTTTTGTGTGTATGAATTAATTTATAACGTTTCTTTCTCATGACTGTATTTAATTATTATCCTTAATATTACACAAAAATGAAACAAAGCAATTTATAATAGGAACAAAAAAAAACAAAAGAAATATATACGCCATATGCGCCGAGATCATAGAATAGAACATAAAAAAACTTAACGGTCAAATATATTCTTCTCGCGCATCAATGACGCGCAGGCAGGGGCACGACATGCCCACTCATTCAAACAAAACATAAAAATAATTACATCTCAATATCCATTGACCTTCACCTATTTTTACAGATCCGTGTAACTCTGCTCTTAACGATTTAAATCTCGCTATCCTGGCTGTTAAACTATTTTTCAAACCAGTTGATAAGTCCTTTTCGAGTTGCAATCGTTCTATCATTAAATCAATGCATTGATTGCATTGCGTCAGATATGCGTCTCGGTCGTCGTTACTACTTATGGCCGCAATACGTCGGGGTAAAAGTTGTTCTATACATGCAAGTTCGTTCAATAATATTGCCTTTTGACCACTAGGATGATCATTGTTGCGATGCAATGTCCTACGCAAGGCGCCGATTCTTTCTTTGTGTGCTTCCATATCTCGCCGTCCTTCGACTGATAAATCGCCTCCCATTTATAATCGATCGTCTATCAATTCAATGCATTGGTCACATTGCATCAAGCACTCGCAACGCTCATCTTCGGTATTGATGTTTATTACCCGTTGCGCCAATAATTCGGCAATGCGTTCGAGTTCTCGCAGTAACGTGGTCTCCATCTCTCTTTTTCACAAACGCGTTAAGTATTCATGCACTTCTGATTATCAAACTACATATAACACACTCTTTTTCACAAACGCGTTAACTATTCATGCACTTTTGATTATCCAACTACATATGACACACATCGCCGATTTTCCCCCATTTTTATTAAAGTCTCGATCTCATACATAGAGAAAAAGGTTCAATCTGTGCTAATGATGATAGCACCCACACATACATGAATTGCAGTGTCAGATTTACTGCGTCAACATGAAAACTGCAAAAATAGTTGAAGGTTATGGGGATGCCATTGATGTGTTACGTATCCGTCTTGGAAATTTCCTTATATGGTGTTACAAACCCTTCTCAAGAAATTTCCTTATATGGAATCGGATGTGTGCACCCGACACCAACCGTCTTCTAGAAAATTCGAGACCAACGCAAAGCAAGGGCGCGGTCCTACGGGTCACGTAGAGTCAGTCCCCACCACCCTTTTACTCTAGTTTTTGAGTATAAAAGGGTGGCGACAAGGGCACCTCGGGTCTAGTTGAAGTCTAGAATCAGTTCGATACACGTCAGTACGTTCTTTTCGGATAATCTCTGCAACGAGGAAACTCTGCGAGATCGGGTATTCAAGTCCCTTTCAAGCACTCACAGTAACTATACAGTACGTTGTCGGCTGTTAAGCATTATTATAATCGTTGTAATCCGCCCCCGTTTGCTCGTGTTCGTGAAAACCGAGAAGGATTAGATTCTTGCTTCGCGGAATCGAAACTAAACTTATTTTATTCAACTCATTTCAAACGTGCAACTTAGAGTTCAATTCATTGAATACCGCGACAATTACACACAACAATTGTAAGGTCCGGAATCGAGAATAAACTCATACTAGTTTAATTTACATACTATTGTACAATTATATTTACTGTCCAGAAACCCACTAAGGTGTACCTTTACCGCTCGAGGTACATCAATCAAGTTACGAGACCTAATACTAACGTTTCCTGCGGCTCCCTACGTTAACCATACGTAGGTTCGTCCGCATATCACTCTCCTGAGGCTCCCTACGTTAGCCATACGTAGGTTCGTCCTCCACTCTACACCTTTCCTGTGGCTCCCTACGTTAGCCATACGTAGGTTCGTCCACCATAGCCAACCTCCTGGAGCTCCCTACGTTAGCCATACGTAGGTTCGTCTCCACGTCTACTTCCTTAGGCTCCCAGTGTTAATAACAACACTGGTCAAGCCATTAACAATTACCATTTACCTAAATTAAGCCCCGGCTACGCAGCCGCCCCCTCCGGCTCGTAACAGATGATGGCGTTTAATTACAGTTCAATATTGCAGCGTCAACAAAAACCTCATTTCCAAGACGTAGAAAAAATCCGTTTAAGGTGGGAGGGGGTCTTGTGGTTGTCTTCCGATAAGAAGAAATAGTTCCAGGGCGGTGGGGGTCTCATAGGTGTCGAATTTCAGTTCAAGGTCATGAGGGGTGCGGTGGGGCGTTATAGGTGACGCCAAAAATAGATTTTATCTCAAGGTCATGGGGTGTTATAGGTGACGCCAAAAATAGTTCAAGGTCAAAAGGGTGCTATGCCGGTTCTAATTCACTTGCGTCAGCATTTTTTATGCTGACTCTGCATCAATTTGCAACCCTCAGCAGAAATATGATACCCTCCACCCCCGCACCCCCCACCCCCGCACCCCCCACCCCCGAAGGTGTCAAATTTCAGTTCAAGACGGGGGTGGGGGTGCGGGGGTGGGGGTTGAGGGTATCATATTTCTGCTGAGGGTGTCAAATTTATGCTGAGTCAGCAAAAAAAATGCTGACGCAAGTGAATTAGAACCGGCATAGCCCCACTACTGGTGTATCTATTATGACCATTGGTTGTGTCACGTCCTGTGACGCATTCTTTAAAACTTCTATTTCGCCACCCAAACTCTTTAAGCCGCTATTTCGCCACCCAAATTCTTTAAACTTATATTTCGCTATACAGATTCTTTAAACTTACATTTCGCGATACAAATTCTTTGAACTTCTATTGCACCATCCAAATTCATCGCTCCGCAAAAATTCTGAGTGAGCAACTCAGCCGGGTCGTCGTTCGGCGAGAACGCTGACGATCCGGACGAGGTGGTTCACCCAAATTGCCAAATCAAAAATCGACCTCATTAATCAATATATATGATAACGAGACCAAACCGCCCGCGTTCAGACCAACTATACTACAGAACCAGTATCAGATAAAAATTAGTGCATAAACAGTTCAGAGCAAATTTAGTACAGAACCAGTATCAGACAAATTATACTGCAGAAACAGTTCAGATCAATTATAGTGCCGACTCAAAGGTCATCGTGACCCGATCACTTCCGTGAACCTCGTTCAGAATCGGCCAGTCCGTTAACGCGAATCCGGATTTAATTCTAACACGCGTACAAAATCCGCAAAATACGACTCTGCTACGGGACCCAGAGACCCGACAGAGCAACTCGTCATTTGTAAAGCACGCGCAAGTTAAGAACTGTACGTAAGACCAATAAACATTTGTTGTGCTCGGAAGTGTGTGAACTTCAATTAAACGTCTACCCTACTGTCTACATTCACCAGGACGACTTATTTCTACAGGTATCCTCGCCCAGCGAAAGGTAAGTAAGAACCCTCTACCTAGCTAACAACTTAGATACAAATCATACAAAAAAAGTACGCGGAGAACTCAGTGAGAGGGAGAACTTCGCGACGTTACAGTGGTTCCGATACGAATCGAACGCCAACAGGCACTACTAACGTGTAATATAGGGTAGACTCATAAAAAAAAATCTAACTCGAGAATATAAATCTTTGTCTGCAACTTCAACAAAAATTCAAGAAATTCACTTTCGAATCAATTTCAATATACAACATTATCAATTCATTGAGATACTGCTACAAAGTAGACATAAAATTCACCTAAACATAAAATTAACTCATTTATTCACTAAATAATTACAAACAATGAAACTTTCAAATGAATAATAAGAATTTTAAGCCAACGGATAACAAAAATATTAAGGACGCAAATAGATTAACAAGAAGCAGGACACAAGAAAATCCTGAACTCAAAAGTATTGTATAAGATCGTAATCACGCATCAGCCTTTTTACAAAGCCGTAAAGCACCGCGTTCACCAACAGAACGAAGAACATTTGACTTCACACCAAGAGCTACAACCGAGGTATCAAACGCGAATACAGAATTAGGTGCAATACCCAGAACAAAAACGTAAAGGAATCTAACCATAAACACTAACCAAACCGATAACGGAGGTGCCAGTTGGCAAGATAAAGACATAGGATTTACAATCAATCCAAGTAATTCAGCTAATAAAAACAAACAAACAGGAACTTTCGCTTCCCCACTAATCCGAATAAGCCCCCAAGATAATAGAAACAATACCGAAACATTAAACGAAACAATAAACAACAGTTACAAAAACGACATATCCCTACTCGAAATTGAAGGAATTACAGAACAGCCAAGCCTAATAGGAAATCTGGACGGAGAAAATAGCGAAGGAAATTTAACACTCATCTGTGGAAGTCCGGGAAATAAAATGACAAACCAGCAAAATCAAATCCAACCTCTTCGATTACCCCTAAAATACGTAGCAAATTTAGTACCAGAATTCGATGGGAAAAACATTTCGGTCATAGAATACATTGAAAAATTAAAGCATGCTAAAAACATTATAACACCCTGTAGATGAACCAAGTCTAATCCCGATTCTAAAAATTAAATTAAAAGGAGAAGTATACAAGGCACTAATAAATTCACCGATAAATAACGTAAATGATTTTATTCAAGCAATAAGGTTATTATTCCCATCTACCGAAAACATACACAGTTTATATGGAAAATTAACGGAATTGACACAAAAACCAGACGAAACAGTACTCAGCTACGGGAATAGATTACAGGAACTAGTAATACAAATTAAAGAATTAAAAAGAATGGAAACAGGCATAAATCAACAAATCATACAGGACTTTGACAGGACGATAAAAAACGACGCAGAAAAAAGCTTTAGAAACGGGTTAAAGCAGGAAATTAGAATAGAGTTAAAGCAGAAAGACGATTTAAACGTCCTTATACAGGAGGCCATCGACATCGAATCGAGGTTAAAGAAACAAAACATACTGAGAGGCGACTCAGCTAGTGTACTATGCAGTCTCGAGAAATATGACACAAACCCAGTAACATACACGTGTCAAATATGCAGAGAGCCAAACCACGAGGCATTATTTTGTAATAACGCGGCATGTGTATACTGTAAAAATAGAGACCACGTATCATACGATTGCAAATTCACCAGAAACAAGATAGAGCTTATTTGCAAATATTGTAACACCCAGGGATATTCCATCGACGCATGTAAAATGAATAGATCAAAGGGAAATTATTGCCAATATTGCCAAGTAATGGGCCATACAGTCAGCCAATGCCCATTTATAATTGAATATGAAACATGCTGGAAGTGCAAAGGAAGTGGTCACGATCCAAACACCTGCACAAGATTCCCAAAGATTACAGAACTCTGCGAAATCTGTAATAGTAGGTACCATACAGCTGAAAATTTCCCAACACCTATGTGCCCACTTTGCAGGAAATTGGGCCATACTACAAAACACTGTCCTTTAATGAAAGACAATGGTCTGCAATTAATCATGTGCACAAACTGCAACGAAGAAGGCCATGACGCAGAAGAATGCGAAGGGGCAAGAGTTTTCCAAACAAGGACACACCCAATTAAATACCAAAATCGCAACCAATTGGGTCACTCGTCAGGAGACTACCACGAATTGAGAAACCCTCAACGTAGGTCAAATAACTCGTATGGAGACAATCACAATTTCAACCATAATAATAATAACTTCCAGAGAAAATACAAATACAATGAAAATTTTAACGGCAATAATCACTTCAGAAATAATAATAGCAATGGAAATTTTAACAGCAATAACTACCCCAGAAATAATAATAGCAATAGAGATAACCCGAGACACATGAACGAACCGCGAAAATTTTGTGACTATTGTAAAACCCCAAATCATACAATAAAGGAGTGTAGAAAATTGAAAGCCATTGAACTACGAGCTCAAAAAAGAGATATCTGTTCCTACTGCGAAGAACCAGGACACCAAATAGACGCATGTAGGAAACTTAAAAGCTTGGAGAACAGCGCCGGAAAATTCTGCAACCTTTGCAAAAGTACGAATCACACAACAGAGGAATGCTACAGAAATAAGAATCATCAACAGCACAGAGCGGGAAACGAATAAATTCTTCCTGGAGGAAGCGCACAGGAAGAAGTAACGATGAGCCGCTCGAAACATATAAAATTAACGACAATACAAAACCGAATGAATCAGAACAAGAAAAACCTCCTGAAACAAAACTACCCGACAATCGAAACATAAACAAAAAAAAGATATCAACAAGAATGGCAATGTATTCACTGAGACTGGAAAATCTATTGCAATACATCACAATAGAAAACCCTTACACAAGAAGGGAATGCAACCTACTCATCGATAGCGGTGCACAATTAAATATCATAAAAAAGGACCAGATACCAGCAAACGCAATACTAGAAGATAGGAAAATATTACTTTCAGGCATTACAGATAAACCATTACAAACTATAGGAGCAACAAAAATACCCATAAACTACCAATATTTTGACTTTCACGTAGCACCAGAAGACTTTTCAATACCTTACGACGGAATATTAGGAATAAAAGTACTCCTCGAACAAAAATTAAGACTAGACGAAGGATACGTAACGGAAAATTTGAATTGAGGTCAGGAGAAGCGAATACAAATCACAGATTATCTTCACAAACAGTCGAAACAGTTAAATCGGAATTAACAGATGAGCAGAAATGCTTCATCAACAAGATATTACAGGGCACGACACATGCTAATGACACACTTACAACCGTACATACTGACTCGGAAACACTGCAACAAACAGGAATCAGCGAAAACTCGAGCGACATTGACAATGCAAACCAAGACCTTCCGCAACCGGATAATATGACAGGAGACTCAGATGATAGCTTCAATAACGACATACTACATTTATTAAACATAGTGGACAAATTAAATAACGAACCAAGTAACGTAACAATAAATACGGAACAGACGACGTCAGCAAATCTCGAAGAACATTTAGAAACGGACAACGAATACGCAGGACAGATAATAAACAGTATAAATACAGTACTCGACAGCCACGAAGGAAAGTGCGAAATAGAGTCGTACGACTATACAACATTTCTAACAAAAGTAGATGAAAACACAAGCATCAAATTCAAAAACGAAACTGACCTTTTAGAAAACAAATATAACTATGCAGCATACGATGTAGAAGACATACTGGAAGGATTTCAGGAAACAGGAAACCTACCAGAAATAGACGAAAGCGAAATATTAGAAGTAGGAAAAATCAGTTTTACAGAAAACAAGGAAAATGGTACTGTGACGAAAAGCAAAGAAACGGAAAATCGGCGGGATAAACTTTTAGAAAAAATTCGGCTAGGAAACCTATCCGAAGATAAGAAAGCCATAATGAGGGAATTGATCGAAGAAAATAATGACATATTTTGGTTAGAAGGAGGTAAAATAGAGTCCTACAATACGGAACAACATGAAATTAACCTAACGGACGAGAAACCCGTATATGTAAAACAATTTCCCTTGCCACATAAATTAAAAGAAACTGCAGGTACTAAGAAACGGAAAAATTAATCGCAAACGGTTTTGTCAGACACTCAAAAAGTGCTTTTAACGCCCCAACTTGGGTAGTCAAAACGAAGGAAACAGCCGAAGGGAAGAAAAGATGGAGACTAGTGATAGACTATAGACAATTAAACGAAAAAAACGATTCCAGATCCATATTTACTCCCAAACATAACCGAAATTTTTGATCAATTAGGACAAGCAAAATTATATCATGTAATAGATCTAAAATCAGGATTCCATCAAATCAAAATGAACCCAAGGGATATACACAAAACAGCTTTCAGCATACATCCACTAGGACGATTCGAATTCAACGTCCTACCCTTCGGATTAAGAAACTCGCCACGCACCTTTCAAGGAGTAATAAATACAACTCTAGGAGATTCAATTGGAAAAATCTGCTTTGTCTTCATTGACGATATTATAGTATTCGGAGAAAACCTAGAGGAACTCAATACGAGATTCAACATAGTCGCTCAGAAATTAAGAGAAGTAAAACTAAAACTTGAACCCGAAAAATGCGAATTTCTTAAATCAGAAGTATGCTTCCTAGGTCATATATTAAGTGGGGAAGGGATAAAACCCGACCCAGCAAAAACAGAAGCTGTACAAAAATTCCCTACTCCTAAGAACGTTAAGAACATAAGAGAATTCTTAGGACTCGCAGGATACTATAGACGATTCATAAATAACTTCGCAAAAATTGCAAAACCTTTAACGAATTTATTGCAAAAAGACACCAAATTTTTCTGGAACACGGAACAGCAAAACGCTTTCATAAAACTCAAGGAAATATTATGCAACGCACCCATTTTACAGTACCCACAATTCGATGAACCATACGTTATCACGACAGACGCATCTAAATACGCCCTAGGTGCAGTACTATCACAAGGAGAAATCGGGAAAGACAACCAATTGCATACGCATCACGAGTATTGCAAGAAGCCGAAATTAAATACGACACCTACGAAAAGAAGCTCTAGCAATAATGTTCGCAATAAAAACATTTCGAAACTACATTTATGGAATAAATTTACAATAGTTACAGATCATAAACCACTACTTTGGCTTAAAACAGCCGACAATAATACTAGAGTACAAAAATGGAGATTAAAATTATCGGACTACGAATACGATATAGTCTATAAACCAGGTAAGCAAAACGTGAATGCCGATGCATTATCGAGAAATCCGGTGGACAACGTACACGTGTCCGTTACAACAAGAGCGCAAGGAAAGAAAGATATCAGCAAAAACTCGGCAACCGCGAAAATTCCAAGTCAAGATAAAGTAGAAGACAATCATACCAAGGCCAAAAGAAAAAGGGGTAGACCAAGAAAGGAAGTTCAAGAACAATCAGGTCAAGAAACAACCGCAAACAGTAGCAGTAATGAAAGAACAGATAAAAACAAAAAAGATAACAGAAAAACAAGAGCAAGGAAACATAATTTACACGAAAAACTCAATTCAGTTTAGAAATGATGACATAGTACAAATAATCACGCAACAAGGCATACCTCTAGACAAAAACACCAACGCGTTAATAAAAACTAAAAATATAAGAATAAACCCCAGTCTGTCCGAAAACGAAATTGAATTAATAGAAATAAATAATAAAAACCTCTTCATTTTATGTCTAAACATAGCATCATCGTCAGAAATAATAAAACAGAATTTGATAAAACTATTCAATATATTAAAAGATTTACTTATACGGAAAAACAAAAATTTTCAGCATTTCAAAAGAAATTAAAATACTAAATATAAACTGGAACGAAATAGAAGAAATAATAGAAAACACTTTCGATAAAACCGACATTAAAATAATAGTTTGCCTAAATAATATAGAATACGTAAAACCCGAGAACAGAGATAAAATATTTGACCAGTTCCACTCTACAAAACTAGGAGGTCATTCAGGTGTAAATAGAACATATAATAGAATAAAAGACAAATTCTTTTGGGAAAATCCAAAGCAAGATATTCAAAATAAAATTAAAAAATGTGAGGAATGTCAAAGAAACAAATTAAAAAGAATTAAAACTAGACAACCAATGGTAATAACAGACACACCAATGAAAACCTTCGATAAAATCGCAATGGACATCGTCGGCCCACTCAACGTCACAAAAAATAATAATAAATACATTTTAACCATACAAGACCAATTATCAAAATTTTTAGTAGCAGTACCTTTAAAAGATCAAACAGCAGAATCAGTCGCAGATGCTTTTGTAAAAAAATTTATATGCACTTTCGGCTCACCTAAAATAGTACTTACTGATAGAGGAACAAATTTCACTAGTAAAATCATGAAACAAGTTGCAAAAAGATTTAAATTCTCAAAAATCGAAACAACATCTTTTTCACCTCAATCAAACGGATCATTAGAAAGAGCACATCATCCACTTTGCGAATATTTAAAAAATTTTTCAACAAAAAAATGTGAATGGAATGAACTTCTAGAGCTAGCACAATTCAACTATAACACAAGCTTTCATTCCGGTCACAAATTCACACCGCATGAACTGGTTTTCGCTTACCCAGCTAGGCTACCTTCGACCGAACCTCTAAAGAAATCAGAACAGTTACCTACACATAACGATTATCTGGAAAACCTAATAAAAAACATGAGAGACATAGCTACTATGGCACGCGAAAATCTAATAGACTCAAAAATGAAATCAAAAGAATACTACGATAGATTCATTAAACCGGTAGAATTTAAAATCGGAGACAAAGTATGGTTACTCAAAGAACCTAAACCGGGAAAATTAGAAAAAGATTGGTATTTAGGGCCATACGAAATACTAAAAATAGGTGATAACAATAATATAACAATCAATTACAAAGGAAAGCCAAAAACAGTTCACGCGAACAAATTAAGCATTCAGCAGCACAGGAAATAACATAAGCCTTCTTTCTAGGAAAAGAGCCGACAATGAAGTTAATTCTATTAATTTATATCAGCACATTCAAAATTAGCCAAGCAATAATCGGGTTTGATTGCGGCGCAACGAACCCGATCGTATCGACATACTCTTTACTGGACACCGGAGAATGCGACTTCCACCATGCAGACGTTAGCATAACCAACACAACAATACGACTCCTACAATTAGCGGAATTCAGAACGGCTCCAATCATACAATGCAAAATAGAGATCCAACGCACAATCTTCCGATGCGGAATGTTCAGCCACTTAGTACCAGTAGAAAACGCGATACAAGAATACCTTCTAGACATAAGCCATGAAAACTGTAAATCCATACACAACACCGGAATATTTAGATACGATAATTTTCACACAATCGCGAATTTAAAAGTAAACTCAACGAAATCCGTAGGAATAAGTCTAGCAGGAAATGCAATAGAGAGCTCGTGTACAGGAGCGTCCTATTCCGATAGCTACGGAACATGGAATAAAGTATATGTACAAGGTCTTATAAAAATTACATTAATAGAATACACCGCGCAGGTTAGCCTTAATAATGATAAATTACGCTTAGCATCAGGAACAATTTGTAAATTTTCGGATGAACACTGTATCGACATGGAAGGCGGACATACCTTCTGGTCAGCGCTACCGAGAGAAGATTGTCTTAAAACTAAATACGACGTATTATACCGAGGTCCGGTAACAAAACTAACAGCTAAAAATCGCGAAACATTATACACAATAGAAACAACCGACATCTCATTCGCGCTAGCAGCGAAAGGAAACATCGAAACTTGCAACAGAATATTAACAAAAACCGAACACCCAAAATTAATTATATACGAAAGATCACAAAATAACATACTATTCGATAACGACGCGCAGCCATCAAAAGAAATACTAAATTTAGACATTCTCACTTACACTAATTCAAAATTCGTATATGTAGAAAAACACTTCAGGGCTCAAATACAAAATTTATATTTAGACATTTTAAGTGAAAAATGCAAACTAGAAAGAAAAACAATCTACAATTCTCTATCCATAGCCTCTATTTCACCAGACGAATTTGCGTACAATTTAATGGAAAAACCGGGATATATTGCTAGGATTGCAGGAGAGGTGGTACACATCATAAAATGCACGCCAAAGGAAGTGCAATTACTCCACACAGACAAATGCTATACGCAATTACCAGTAACCTCAGGAAACCAAACACGATTCCTGACACCGAAAACACACATATTAATGAAGTCAGGAACCCAGATAGAATGTAACACAATCATTCCACAATATTACAAAATAAACAACAATTGGATAGCACTAACACCAACACCAAGACAAGCGCAAAATCCAGGAATTCTAAAACCTAACACAAATATTTCCTGGGAATACAAAGAAATAAATTCACTAGCATCAAGCGGAATTTATTCACAAGAAGACCTCCAAGAGCTCCAACAACACATCGTGTTCCCCCTAGAAAAATCAGCCTTGCTGAACACAATAGCGAGGGGCATGCTAGGAGAAGAAAGTGTACAAGGAGGACTAATCAACAACCTATTTACAGAAAACACGCTATCCCACATCGCAGAAAATACGTGGAATAAATTCGTGGAAAAATTCATCAAATTCGGTTCAATTAGCTCTGCAGTAATAATGATCCTTATAATCATTCATATCTGCAAGCTAATAATTGACACAATTATAAGAGGATACACACTGCATACATTATATGGCTGGTCCCTACACCTATTGGCGGCCATCTTTAGTTCAGTTACATACTTATTAGTGACATTAAAAAACAATAAAAACATCAAAAAGCTTCGAAGACGAAAACGCCTAACGAAAAACGAAGACATCGAATTGAACGAAATAAAGATAGAGCAACCAAACAGCCTAAAATGGGGGATATCACCGCCTATCCCACAACGACCACCTGCACTCAGATCACCTACAGTCAAACCACCCGAAATCAAACCACCACAACCAATAAAACAAGAAAGAATACAGGTTTTTACGCTAGAAGCATGAAACTAAATAAACGCAACGCAAGAGGGAACGCAAGGAATACGCATAAATAAACACACGCGAACTTTAAACAAATAAAATTTTATTCAAAATAAAAATGAAAAGTAACAAGATTTACAAAGTAGTAATATACAATAAAAATCTTACAATAAAGGTTAACTAAAAATACGATTGGAAAGGGAAAGGAAGTGAAGGACTTATGAAATAACAATACACGAACCAAAAATAAGATTAAAAAAAATGAAAGTTTATTCAAAAAAATATATATATAATAAAACAAAAAATTTTTTTTTTCGCTTAAAAAGGAATACAACCAAAAAAAGATACATAAATTTAAGGAAAAACAATTTTTTTTCTCCTTCTTCTCTTATCTCCTAGAGGGCAACGTGGACAGCGTGGACAGCATTGGCCGCGTCTACTTCTCCTCAAAGAGAGGGGCAATCTCAAGGACACGATCTTCGTCCCAGTCTAATAGCTCTTCCAAAAACCGGCGGAACTCCTTACGGAACTCCTGAACCGCCCGCCGGTACGCCACATCGATCATTCCGGGATAGCACCGGAAACGGCCATCAGTACACTGTATGGAAAACAAAGAAGACAATATAAAACAAACAAACAAACAAACAAACAAACAAACAAACAAAAAACACTTACCCAGGCGGCAAACAGTTCGTTCTTCGGCTTCGAAAGGTCCATCGCAACGGTCCTGCCACGCAGATAGGCGGAATACATAAAGCTCAAAAATATTTTATTCGAAATGGCGATACTGCCCGATCAACGGATATATATATCAATTACCCCACCAGGTGCACAAAATTTCCAAGTAAAACACAGGACATTAATACTCGGAACCAGCGCAAGCAAAACATCGCTGTCTCAGCGCATACCCGCCACAATAGAGGATCTAAGAATTACCAATTTCATTTTAGAAACCTTGAATTTAAAAGTTAATAAAGAAGCCCAGAAGTGTCGGTCTACAATATTATTCAGTACACGCACTATATGTAGTTCCGCTACGCACCCCTACCGCCTCAATCTAAGCGGGGAGGGAAGTAAATGGCCATCCGAAAACCATTTACTCTTTGTAACATACCAATTCGTAAACGCAAAGAAATATTAGCAAAAAAAATTTTACCCAGCGCAACAAATTCACACCAACTAACAAATATTGTAATTACACTCATCTTAAAATTGTAAAACTCATCTAACTCATAAAACCGCAAACTATGAATTTGGATAACACAATCGCTTAAAGAAAATTTTCTCTCCAAATTTACTTGTTGATATCGTACCGATATGCAACAATCTAGGCGGCCAGGTGTCACGTCCTGTGACGCATTCTTTAAAACTTCTATTTCGCCACCCAAACTCTTTAACCCATATCGGAATTGCCAGAGAAGACAACAGGGCCAATGCTTGGCCCGATACATGGTAACCAATGACTGGCCACTATTTGGCACCTTATATTGGCCCATGCCTGGCGTATGACTGGGCACTACTATACTGTTGAATTTCCAGAGAAGACAACAGGGCCAATGCTTGGCCCGATACATGGTGACCAATGACTGGCCAGTATTTGGCATCTCATATTGGCCCATGCCTGGCATATGACTGGGCACTACTATACTGGGCTTGACAACATGGCCAATGTTTAGCCCGATTTATGGCGACCAATGATTTGCCGGATATTTGACATTTTCTGCTGGACTAAGTGTGTGCCCAACAGCGACCAGAATATTACTTTAGCCTAACCCAACCTATTCACTGATTAGGTAGAATAGATTGGGTTAGGTTAGGCTAAATTAAATTCCCGGCTGCCATCATAGCTACGATACGTTCAAATCATGAATACAGAAGTACACATGGTATATATTGGTCATCGGTCGCCGTGCCGCCGCCTACAGAAACAGCAGAAAAGCGGCGAAAAATTGTTCAAATTTCTAGACCCTTTGGTCTACCACCTTCACTAACACCCCCCTCCGCACGACACGCGTTTCGGACGCACGGGGTTAGTGGAGTCAATGAACGTATTCTATGATTGGTAAAAGATTTTCCAAGGAGGCCGACTCTCAAAATTCACGAAAGCTTAAAAATGCTTGAAAGAGTCCGTCTTGATCAGTACAAGTCGAAATTCACGAGAAAAACATATCACCCTCCTCAAGGGAAACATTTCAATCCCGCGCAAAATAACGTAATACAGTAATACTTTAGTGAAACATGTCGTTCAATTATTATAGACAAAAAAAGTTCGAAGATAGTAAAGAGTGCAATAACACTGTTAACGATGTTACGTCGCGAGCGAGTGATACGGCGCGCGACGTACAAAAATAAAAAAAATTAATCTATTAGGCGTTAATACGCGGATGAGAACGGTATTTTCGCTGCCACCAGTCCCGATCGCGCTCGACGATGTTAGGTCGTTAACGATCGGAACAATTAAAAAGAATCGTTTAATTTTTATAGTAAGATTCTGAAGTTGTTATATTGAGTTCGTCAATGCTCTAGTCCCATACGGGCCCCTCGTGCGAATTTGTGCAAAGATGGTTAGCGTGAATGTTAGGAAGGAAGTGTGTTAAACTAAAATGAATCTGAAACTAGTTATGTGTAACAAAACAAGAAATATAATTTCAAAAAAAGAAAAAGCATAACAGTAATTAAATTGGTTACAAAGAGTTCGAGCTGTTAGGAATATAGAAAGAAAAATTACAATTTTGATATATGTTTAACAAGATCGGCGAAATTCGGTTATATTGAATACTGTTGAGTCGTAGAACAGAATTTAAAGTAGATTCGAGCGGCGATTTCAATGAGCAATTAAATTACGATGAGAGGAAAACGGTCCCAAGGGGAAAGACTTCCAAAACCAAGCGGTTTCATGGGCCGCCTCTCATTTCTGCGAACGGAATTATTATTACGATTGCGAAATGTTCTTCGATACCTTCGATAAACGTTGAACAGAACGATCTCGGGGGAAACTTCCAGAACACGCGGTTTCAAGATCGCCCGTTTTGCCTCACTAAATCCAGATTCGTCGTATTGGACAAAATGAAATAGATAAACTTACCAAGCTCGATGTTAGATAATATAAAATATTCGTAAATTTGTTCAGTGGTCGTTGGTGTTGTCTAGAAATCTGGAAAGGCGAAGAAAAGATGAGAAACCTGTCACACGCACTACGCGTTCGCGACCGGCCTTTCGACGGTGTTACGGTTACGAGACGATACGAAAACTAAATTCAAAGCGACGCGACGCGGAAAAAGGAAAAATATTAATTGACGGCGATTTTAAAAACGAAAGAGAAAAGATAGAGTATTGAAAAGTGTGAAATTTTACGTATTCGTAAAAGTCTTTTACGCGGAAACGTGAACCGCAATCTCCCGGCACTCTGCCTTTTGTAAGGACTTTACCGGTCAGCTAATTACAACGATTTTCACGCGTAAACTATTGCTTAACGCGAACACGGGCTCCCCGTCACGTACCTCACGATTTTTCGACGAAGAGTGATTTGCCTCAGTCAAGCGATCGTATCTCAGGGTTCGACCCGCGATCATGGGCCCAAAGTGGGGACATCATTTGGCAAATCAGGGTACGTGTCGAAGGGGAAGGCCCGCGCGTATTGGTTTTGTATAAGCGCGTTTCCCGAGTTCTCATCCCTTCTTGACCTTTCTTCCGACTCTGTCTTTCCGTAAGCTATCTCTTTCCTTTACCCCTCTAACGCCTAGTGAATTTAATGCGTCGCAGTTTCTATACTTCTGGAATATTCTACTACGCCCTTTGTCTGAATTTATTATCGAAGAGGCTTTTATAATGATATTTGCAAATAGTATTTCGGCAACGAAGAGCATCTAGCCCCCTTTTTAATAGATGTTTAACTTACTATTGAATGGCTAATGATAAATAATGCAAAATCATTCCGTTATTATTTGTACCTGACGGTTTACGAAAAAGGCAATCGATATTTATAATTACTATCAAATCGCGGATATATGCAAATACGTTACTGCATTTAATCGTTGTTAGCTCCGCGTGCATTGATTGTTAATGGTTTTGAATTTTCTAAACGCTCCACGTTTAACGTTTAGTTCATTGTCGATGTTTATTGCCTTAATCGACCTTCGCTTGGAACGTTCTTGAACGTTGGTCGACAATTTCAAACCTCAGTGGTTGTCACGCAAACCCTCGCATTCCATAGTCACTCAAACAGTTTCATTCCGTTTCATACCAATTATTTCGAACTTAATTGCATTCATTCCTTGTGGAAAGGTCGGCTGACGCATGCTTCGCAGGTAGGAGAGGTATCTCCCTAGCAGGGGAGAGCGATAGTTTTCTTTGTACGGCACGGTCAAGCTGGGAATTTTCCAAGTGCGTCGCACTGCTTAACCGCGCGGCGGAGGATGTTTACGATACCTCTCCCTTAACGGTTTCGACTTTCTAAATTTTCGAACTCCGCAGTTTCGGGTAGGCAATCTTCTCAAGGAAAGGTTAACTTTGTATTATTTGAAAGAGCTAAATATAGCCTCCTTTGTGTGCCTCGTCTGGGATTATTTCCAAGTGCTTCGCACTGGCGAGGTACACAAACTTGGTATACTAACGGTTGAACTATTGAAGCTAATAAGAGAAAAGAAAAAGAAGAATTATTATTTTAAATCTCAAACCCCTTTCTTTGTGCTCTTCGTGTGGAATATTTTCAAGTGCAGCGCACTCAACGAAGAGACACAAGTTAGGGGGAGCGCGGACAGGATACGAAGATGAGAAAATCAAGTCAATACCCTTCCTTGCGCCTCCCACAGGGGAATTTCTTCCAAGTGCAGCGCACAAAACGGGAAACGCAAGGTCGGGTTATGTAAAATACACCCGGACGTAACAATACCCCCCCCTTAAAATCATTGCCGTCCCCGGCGATGTGGGGGTGCGGACGCGTGGTGGTGCTCGCGCCGCGACGCGATTCGCCCTCCCGCGTTCACTGCAAAAACGGTTGGTATGCCCGGTCGTGGAAGACTCTAAGTAACAGAGACTGCCGTGCTCTCGCCCATCTCTGTACATTTGTTTCGCCAACCCAAAGACTAAGTACCGCGTCGCGTCCTTCCCGTCGTACTATGTCGGTCACTCCGGTGATTGTCTGCTGGGTGATGCCCTGGCATCCTTCCACATTGAACTTTGTTAGGGCCGGACATCCGCGGACTACTTGGCAGACCTCCTCGTCCGTCACTCCTGCGGAATCCCGACATTGTACCTCCTCCAGGGTTCTTATCGCGGCCAGGGGTTGTATTCCCACGCTGGGATGCATATTGACCAGGTGTACTTGGCGGAGTTTTGGGAGCGCCTCCAAGGGCTCCAGTCCAAACTGCCCTCGTATGTTTGAGCATCCGGATAAGTCCAAATGTTCCAATTTTCCCAAGTGTTGACCAATGTGGAGGACCAATGAATTAGATACCCATCCGCAGAATCGTAAATCCAGTATGCGCAAGTTGCGGAATACCGAGGCCAATGTCGCTCCCTCGTCTGCCGGTCCCATGTTCAACTCGATGAAGGGCAGCTGCAGGTCTTCCGGAACAGGCAGGTCTTCCAATTCTGGATCGAGATATACGGGATCGAAACTTACCCCCTGTATGCGGAGTTCCTCCAGAGTGTCATGTATGGCCTGATTTTCCATCAAGGCCTTGAGTGGTTCTATTGTGGTTAGGGTACGGCACCCCGACAATTCCAAGTCAACGAGGCAACGCATTGCTGTGAGCGTAGCGGCAACAGCTTCTGAGAGAAGCGACGGACAGTCTTTAAGCCGCAATGTCTGTAACGATCTCTGTATCCACGGCATGGATTTGCCCTGGAATTCCGTGCCAGTGGCCGCGAAAACATTTAAACCGGACGCTACCGCGAAAAGCTTTTCCAACTCTGTGTCTAAATGTCCTATGCATTTTCCTACTCGAAATTCACGCAAAGCGGCTGCAGAAGGCGTTAAATCGCGAATCGCGGGAGGACGAATCGTCGCGCCAGTTAAATCTACATTCGCTAGAAACGGGCATCCCCGGACGGCGATTGAGAGGACCTGAGGTCGGAGTCTCCCGGACACGTTGCGGTCATTCAGTAGCAGGCTCGTGACATAAGGCCCCAATCGTTGTACTGCCCAGTAGAAACCCTCCGTGGAAATCCTCTTCCCCTCCCATCCGTCTGGCCAGCGCCAATCGTCGGAGTTGAGCTCCCGAATGGTAGAGTATGAGGCAAGGACACCTTGCCTCCAAGCACGGCTGACGCCCTCCATCCGTGCACGGTCACTAAATCTGAGTAGCCTTGCTACCTTAGCAATTACCTCAATTGGAAGCGGAGGCGAGTAAACCCGCTGCAATCCCGGAAACGGGTCGACACGAGGCCTTGGCCGAATCAAGTTAGTTTCGTGCCAAGGATCAGCCTTCTTAACTGAGATCTTCCTTTTGTGAAGGATTGGGCCCGTTCGTTTGGCCCAAGCGAGGGCTTCGCTTGCCTGAGTCGCCGTTGGGAAGGTGATGAACCCAATTGTCCCTGACGGTTTCTGGATAATGGCCGCATGTTGAGGCTGGAACTCGCTGAACACCTTCAGCAGCGCCTTGTTTCTGGTAAACGGGGCCAGATTGGCCACGAATACCCTCCGTCCCTCATTATCTTCCTTTCGAGTGTAGCAAGTAGCCATCGTTATAGCAGGTCTAAGGGGATGCAAAGTTCATAGATACATTTGCGAAATTAGCATAGAATTTTTCAATAAGTGCTGGAAAGTTAGTTGTTCAATCCGCTCCTGCAAAGAGAAATATACAAAGAACGCAATGCGCCAGTCGACCCCTCCACAGAATTTCGGTTGCCTCTTCGTCGAATCATCTGGTTTTAATTCGCGAATAAAAAGGCCGACTGTGCATTGTAATCAAACTTTTCCTGTCTTCCAGAATTTTAATTTGTCTATATGCCTAGAAAAGAGGTTACCCATTTCATCTTTCAATACGACGTTATGTTTCGGCGTAATTTCCGTTATTTCGTAGGGACCGTGATACCGTTTGCCAAACTTCCCTACCCTTGGCTCAACCAGGACGTATGCCATGTCTCCTACTTTACCCTTAAATGGACGCGATCTCGTGTCATAATACGACTTCGACTTAATTTTTGCTCGATTTAAATTGTTCCCCGCAATTTCCTGCATTTCGTTTAATCGGTCATTTAAGTCACGTATATATCCGTCGTAAGTCGGAAGATCGTCATTTGCAGAAAACGCTGTAGGACATCGTGCACGTTTTCCATAAATTAGCTCGAAGGGGGTAAACTTCGTACCCTCGTGCACGGAGGTGTTATATGCAAACATTGCGAAAGGGACTAATCTATCCCAGTCGTCGAAATCACCAAGATAGTGGGTAATATAATCTACTAGTACCGCATGGCTACGTTCTAGGGCACCATTAGTTTGAGGTCGATAACCGGAAGTGGTTATGTGTTGAATGCCAAACATTCTCGCCATGGTAGAAAATACTTTGTTCAGGAAACTGGTACCTCTGTCAGATAAAATGACTTTTGGTGTACCGAATTGTAAAATAAGATGAGTTACTAATGCGTGAGCTATGGTATCTGCCCTAATATTAGGCACCGGAACTGCTATACAGAATTTCGTAAGGCTATCTTGCAACGTAAGGATGTGCCTGTTTCCATCAGGTGTAGTCGGAAGAGGCCCGACAGTGTCTATTGCTACCTTCGCGAACGGTTCTACGGGTGTATCAGTAATAACCATAGGTTCGCGTGTTTTGTTCCTCGAAATCTTTTGCGTTTGACAACTCGTGCATTGTCGTATGTACTCTTCTATTTGAGCACGCATATTCGGCCAGTAGAATCTTTCGCGTACTCGTTGATAGGTTTTCGTTACCCCCTTATGACCGCCTACGAGGCTCCCGTGCATTTCCGCGATGATTTCATTTCGGATCTCGCTAGGTGGTAATTGCACGCGCCCGTAGCAAAGGGTAATCTTTACGTCGGAATCTTTAAAAATTTTCCTTAGTATTCCGGGTAATACGTCCTGCGGTAACGCATCGGTAAGGTCGTCGAATCGCGAAATCCTGAAAGTATTCAAGTTCAAATCGGATAACTTTAACTTGAGCTTCCGTATGACTGATTCCAATGTCGCGACCGAAGGATTGTCACTAGAGTTCTTCTGTAATACGATGCTAAAAATTTTATTTTTACCGCGGTCTGTTACTATTATACTGCCCGGTTTCAATTCCGATTTTCTTAGCGTTTCGAGGTCTATTACGCCGATATCAACGAGCAATTCGCCTACTGGTGCGAGTCGTAAATCACTACTAAGAAAATGCACGTAATTGTCCCTGTAATAGGTCATGTTTTCTGAAGCAAAAGTTACTGTTTTTGGAACTTCTATTTTTCGTGGCGGATCCGAGTATAGATCCTCTGAATCCATAAGTATGTTTGCGGAGGAAGCGTGTGGTAACACGTCGGTTTGCACTAGAGTGTTTTCATCCTGAGTCGGTGGATTTGGTTTTGAGATTGTTTTATTTCGTGGTGTTGATACGGCTATTGGCGGTAAGGATGGAGGAGTAGCAGGTAATCGTGATTGGTGTTGAGGTCTGTATATTATAGTGTCCTGTGTAACGTCCTGCGTCCGTTGCGTTAAGTCGTCTAGGTGTTTACGTAAGTCGTCAACGTCAGTCTCTGCGTCTGAATTTTTAGCGACTTGCGTAGATAGATTTTCTTTGTCGGGTGAAAAGTCAAAGAATTCATGATCGCTATCTGAGTAAGGTGTTTTAAAAAGTTCTTTATCAGAGTCGACATTGGCAAGGTCCGGCTCGAGTCCTGAGGTCGGGGGTACTCCCAGTGCTCTCGGGCATGACCCCAAGCTCGGTAGGACGCTCCTACGACGAACGAAAATCGGTGGTTCGGACGCATTTGAATCGACGTCGGATGTATCACTGTCTGAAGCTACGTCTGTTGAAGTATCTGAAGTAATTATAATGGCAGGTTTCGGTAATGAAAGAGGTGTAGTGGATGAAGGTTGAGCCATTGGTTTGTCTGAAGATCTGAGCCGAGTTCGAGTGGAGATGGCTTCCGGATCATGAGTAGGTGGAGGTCTCGGTTTTGTTTTTGATCCTAGCGGTCTTCCTACCCTTCGTTTGACAATCGCAGGCTCTAATTCGGAACCGGATGTTTCAGGTGAATCCGTAACCGGTAAAACGACTTTGGGCTTCGTAGCACGACGCGCGTTGTTTGATTTGACAAGCGCATTCGTACGTAAGAATCTCTTAATCGTCTTGATAACCGAAACCGGTTCACGCTTTCCTATACGAGGAACAACCTGAGGGGATTTTTCCAAGCCAACCGGGCTCGCAGGCTGCTCCTCATCTAAAGAGGAATCTAGCGAGAAATCGTCTGAGGTGTTTAGTTCATCTGCGACAACGGGGTTTCGCGACAGGGCATCAGCGTTAGTATTGAATTTCCCTGGTTTGTGCGCGAAGTCATATTCGTAATCCCGTAATTTCAATCTCCAACGTACTAAACGTTGACCGGGATCCTTAATTGAATTTATCCACCTCAACGGCTCGTGGTCACTCACTAATTTAAATTTCCTACCGTAAAGATACGGTCGAAAATGTAATACCGCGTATAAAACGGCTAAACATTCCTTTTCGGTAGTAAAATAATTCCGTTCCGGTTTAGTTAAAGTGCGAGAAAGGTATGCTACCGGTAAATCATGGCCATCTTTCTCTTGACTCAAAACGGCTCCTATTGCAAAATCTGAAGCGTCTGTGGTTAATGTGAATGGTTTATCAAAATTCGGATATTGTAAAATCGGCGCGCGACACAGTGCTTTTCTTAACGCGGCGAAACTCTTTTTCTGTTCCTTTCCCCAAATAAAAGGTACGTTCTTCTTCAACAGATCGGAAAGAGGTTTTGACTTTTCCGCAAAATTCTCGATGAAGCGTCTATAATAACCCGCCAAGCCTAGGAATTGTCTAATATTTTTCGCGTTCTTTGGCCGCGGAAAATTTTTAACGGCAACGATCTTTTTAGGATCAGGTCGGACTCCACGTTTACTAATAACATGTCCTAAGTACGCGACTTCGGTCTTAAGAAATTCGCACTTATCGGGTTGCAAAGTTAATCCGGCTTCGGCTAGACGTGTGAATAAACGTCGAACTTTCTTTCCGTGTTGTTCTAAATTTCTCGCATAAACGACTATATCGTCCAAGTATACGAAAACCTCGATACCTTGTAACCCGCGCAAAACCTGGTCCATAAGCCGTTGGAATGTGGCTGGCGCGTTTTTTCAAACCTTCGGGCATACGAATGTATTCGTAATGCCCATTTGGTGTACTGAAGGCTGTTTTATGGCGATCCTTGGGATCCATTTCGATCTGCTGAAACCCGCTAGCTAAATCGAAAACAGAAAAGTACTGTGCGTCTCCGATGTGATCTAGTATTTCTGTAATGTTCGGTAAAGGATATGCGTCACCTATTGTCTTCTCATTTAGTTTACGAAAATCTATTACCATTCTCCAACGTGGGTTTCCCTTCGAATCTGGTTTCTTGGGTACTATCCACAGAGGAGAGTTGTAGGGTGAATTTGAAGGAGTAATAATGTCGTTTGATAATTTAGTCAGGATCTGTCGTTCTATTTCTTGTTTGTGTATAGGCGGGAATCTGTATTGTCGAGTGTTTAGTGGTATGTCGTCTATTGTCGGTATATTATGTTTTATGTAGTTAGTAGCTTGTAATTTATCGGATGGAAGATGAAAACGTTCAGGAAATTCCTCAACTAGCATTTCTACATGCTCGCGCTCTTCATCGTTTAAATGGTTCAAACGTAATCTATTCAGAATTTCTGTAACTCTATCTGTTGTTACGTTAGATTTATCATCGGTATCGGAATCGTCTTGTTCTTCCGGAAAGCAATGATAATCGAAAGGTATCAGTTCCTGTGCAGGTATCGTTAATTCGAGATCTTCGTGAAGCGAATTTATCGCCAAAACATGACATACGCCCTGGTTATTTACCGAAACAGCAGCTTCGCCGACATACAGGCCGTCAATTGTCGTTAAACGCGGCAAATAACCTTCTTTTAATTTATCATTAACGACATCGATCGCGATAGGTTGTCTTGTACGAGCCTTTATAAGATATGTACGCGGTTCTAGTTTACGCCTTTCGCGATAATCTAGTGAACGTTGATCGACGAATCTAATTGGACGAACCGGGTCTGTGCTCGTGACTAATGTATTGTTCGCGAACGAAATTTCGGCTTGCTCCTGGCGAAGATATTCCTGCCCTAAGATTCCGTTAGTGTTTAGTGGAAAATCTGAGCGTATAACGTGAAAACGAACTGGTTTCCCCTGTAAATGGATTGTCGCGGTCCCGATTGTTCTGTCTTTTTGTGGGGTAATTCCCGTTATTATCGTAGCCTCATGCGTAGCTATTGGAACGTTGATAAGCAACGTATCTAATTTTATCAGATTGATTTCTGCACCGGTATCTATCAAGAAATGCGCCTCTTTCGTTCGAAAATCTTTAGATGACAATTTTACTATCGGAGTGTCGCGTTTCGTTTCTATTGCGAGTACGGTCTCTACTGGAATTTCACCTGTGGACGACGCTCCGGAGATTGACGGCTCGTCGTCGCGTCGGTACGACGAGTCGTGTTCAAGTTTAAAGACCCTCTTACTTCCGGTGACGGTGACCTTCGGCCCGATGGTCCGGCCGTCGGCTCGCGCGAAGGTGGTGTACGCGGTCTCGAATCACGCATTCCTACAGGTGAATTTTCTCGTCTATCGTCTGCTTGCATGCTCGATCTCGTATGCATGCGCTGAGGATGCGCGCAACACGGGCACGTTCGTTCCTCTGCGGTCAACTCTCTCCTGTGCAATATCCGAACAGGACTCGGTGTTCTATCTCGCGAATACGAGATGTTACGCGACGTTTCCGGCGCTCGTACCGGCGAGCTGTATCTAGGATACGCGTAGCTTCGATTTCTATCCGGGCTGTCATAGTAACGAGATCGGTAATCATAATCATCACTACGTTCATGGGATGGACGGTAGTAATCATACAATGTGGACGGTCCATCTTTTAAGCGCGTTTCTTCTCTTAAAGCGATATCTAGCGCGTCTACTAACCTTTTCGGGTCTCGCGCTCGCGCGGCTCGGCCTATTTCGTCCGGTAATCCGCGAAGAAATGCATTAAGTGCGGTAGCCGTTACGGGTTCCATAATATCAGCTGGTCGGCCTTTATATTCGATCTTAATAAAGTCTTCTATCCCGACCAATAAAGCTCGAATACGGTCGTAGAACGCGTAGACGGATTCGTCTCGATACATACGAACGGTGGCGATTTTAAAGTAGTAATCGTTGTACGTTCTATCCGATGTAAAACGACGTTTTAAGTGTTTCACCAGTTCTGAAACGGTCTCGAATTTTAATCCGTGGACGCTATCGCGAGCTTCTCCTCTTAATTTAGAGACTACAAGTCGTACAAAACCACGCATTGCTGATATCGGGAGACTTTCCGCGTTAAATTCTACTTCAGCAAGAAAATCCCTTAATCGGATATTTTTCCCGTCAAAAACCGGCACATGTTGAACGGCCTGCTGAACGGCGAAACTTTCTATTACCGAGGCTGTGAAAATTGACTCGTTACCCTCCCCGGTATTAGTTCCTTCTAATAAACTAGAAATACCCGTACTTCTACTAGGACCTGCAATAGCCGTGCTTTTGGCAGGGCCCACCTCTTTAGAATTCGGCATTTTTGTAAAGATATATCAGAAAAATATACAAAAGAAATATACACAAAATATATATATAAAAATAACACAGAAATCAATATGAGATATAATATTCAATTTACGTGATAACTGCTCACTAATCAGACGAATATATAGTTAATAAATATAATTAATGATAAATCGACAAAAATTGAGTTGATAAATCCAAAAATCAGTAATTTTGAAAATGAATCTCTAACAGAAAACACCAAGTAGGAAAACAGAAACAGAAAAATAGATAAATAAATAAATAAATAAATATAAATAAATATAAATAAATAGATAAATGTGACAAAATACGGTTAATCAGAAATATTAGTATCGGATCAGATTCAATTATAAATTCAATAATGAGCAATTATCACACATAACACACATAAATGAAATACACAATATATAAATTGTAACACAAAATATAACACCGTAAATATATAAATTTATAGGCTCAATGCGTAGTGAAGTGTGGCAAAAGGAGGTATCTTTGTTCGAAACTTTCCCGTATTCACCGCACTCGTGGCTCGAATCAATTAGAATAATAATTTTGAAATTGACACTTTGAAAAATTTATACACTTCCTAACTGCACAAATTCAACGAACGAGCATTGAAAAGTATCCCACCGCTGCCACCAAAAATTTTGTTACGTCGCGAGCGAGTGATACGGCGCGCGACGTACAAAAATAAAAAAAATTAATCTATTAGGCGTTAATACGCGGATGAGAACGGTATTTTCGCTGCCACCAGTCCCGATCGCGCTCGACGATGTTAGGTCGTTAACGATCGGAACAATTAAAAAGAATCGTTTAATTTTTATAGTAAGATTCTGAAGTTGTTATATTGAGTTCGTCAATGCTCTAGTCCCATACGGGCCCCTCGTGCGAATTTGTGCAAAGATGGTTAGCGTGAATGTTAGGAAGGAAGTGTGTTAAACTAAAATGAATCTGAAACTAGTTATGTGTAACAAAACAAGAAATATAATTTCAAAAAAAGGAAAAAGCATAACAGTAATTAAATTGGTTACAAAGAGTTCGAGCTGTTAGGAATATAGAAAGAAAAATTACAATTTTGATATATGTTTAACAAGATCGGCGAAATTCGGTTATATTGAATACTGTTGAGTCGTAGAACAGAATTTAAAGTAGATTCGAGCGGCGATTTCAATGAGCAATTAAATTACGATGAGAGGAAAACGGTCCCAAGGGGAAAGACTTCCAAAACCAAGCGGTTTCATGGGCCGCCTCTCATTTCTGCGAACGGAATTATTATTACGATTGCGAAATGTTCTTCGATACCTTCGATAAACGTTGAACAGAACGATCTCGGGGGAAACTTCCAGAACACGCGGTTTCAAGATCGCCCGTTTTGCCTCACTAAATCCAGATTCGTCGTATTGGACAAAATGAAATAGATAAACTTACCAAGCTCGATGTTAGATAATATAAAATATTCGTAAATTTGTTCAGTGGTCGTTGGTGTTGTCTAGAAATCTGGAAAGGCGAAGAAAAGATGAGAAACCTGTCACACGCACTACGCGTTCGCGACCGGCCTTTCGACGGTGTTACGGTTACGAGACGATACGAAAACTAAATTCAAAGCGACGCGACGCGGAAAAAGGAAAAATATTAATTGACGGCGATTTTAAAAACGAAAGAGAAAAGATAGAGTATTGAAAAGTGTGAAATTTTACGTATTCGTAAAAGTCTTTTACGCGGAAACGTGAACCGCAATCTCCCGGCACTCTGCCTTTTGTAAGGACTTTACCGGTCAGCTAATTACAACGATTTTCACGCGTAAACTATTGCTTAACGCGAACACGGGCTCCCCGTCACGTACCTCACGATTTTTCGACGAAGAGTGATTTGCCTCAGTCAAGCGATCGTATCTCAGGGTTCGACCCGCGATCATGGGCCCAAAGTGGGGACATCATTTGGCAAATCAGGGTACGTGTCGAAGGGGAAGGCCCGCGCGTATTGGTTTTGTATAAGCGCGTTTCCCGAGTTCTCATCCCTTCTTGACCTTTCTTCCGACTCTGTCTTTCCGTAAGCTATCTCTTTCCTTTACCCCTCTAACGCCTAGTGAATTTAATGCGTCGCAGTTTCTATACTTCTGGAATATTCTACTACGCCCTTTGTCTGAATTTATTATCGAAGAGGCTTTTATAATGATATTTGCAAATAGTATTTCGGCAACGAAGAGCATCTAGCCCCCTTTTTAATAGATGTTTAACTTACTATTGAATGGCTAATGATAAATAATGCAAAATCATTCCGTTATTATTTGTACCTGACGGTTTACGAAAAAGGCAATCGATATTTATAATTACTATCAAATCGCGGATATATGCAAATACGTTACTGCATTTAATCGTTGTTAGCTCCGCGTGCATTGATTGTTAATGGTTTTGAATTTTCTAAACGCTCCACGTTTAACGTTTAGTTCATTGTCGATGTTTATTGCCTTAATCGACCTTCGCTTGGAACGTTCTTGAACGTTGGTCGACAATTTCAAACCTCAGTGGTTGTCACGCAAACCCTCGCATTCCATAGTCACTCAAACAGTTTCATTCCGTTTCATACCAATTATTTCGAACTTAATTGCATTCATTCCTTGTGGAAAGGTCGGCTGACGCATGCTTCGCAGGTAGGAGAGGTATCTCCCTAGCAGGGGAGAGCGATAGTTTTCTTTGTACGGCACGGTCAAGCTGGGAATTTTCCAAGTGCGTCGCACTGCTTAACCGCGCGGCGGAGGATGTTTACGATACCTCTCCCTTAACGGTTTCGACTTTCTAAATTTTCGAACTACGCAGTTTCGGGTAGGCAATCTTCTCAAGGAAAGGTTAACTTTGTATTATTTGAAAGAGCTAAATATAGCCTCCTTTGTGTGCCTCGTCTGGGATTATTTCCAAGTGCTTCGCACTGGCGAGGTACACAAACTTGGTATACTAACGGTTGAACTATTGAAGCTAATAAGAGAAAAGAAAAAGAAGAATTATTATTTTAAATCTCAAACCCCTTTCTTTGTGCTCATCGTGTGGAATATTTTCAAGTGCAGCGCACTCAACGAAGAGACACAAGTTAGGGGGAGCGCGGACAGGATACGAAGATGAGAAAATCAAGTCAATACCCTTCCTTGCGCCTCCCACAGGGGAATTTCTTCCAAGTGCAGCGCACAAAACGGGAAACGCAAGGTCGGGTTATGTAAAATACACCCGGACGTAACAACGATAACCAAAAAAGCAACTGCGTCGAAAATACTGACACTAATGTGATACCACATAGTAGTAGATTAGATACAAGTGATAGTGATTATGTAAATAGCAATAGTAACTCGGTAGAAACAGTTAACAATAGCAATAGTGATAATTATTTTGATTCTAATTGTAAAAGTGATCGTGATAGCGAAGATAACAATGATGACCCTCATGAAGAAGTGAACAGTGTTTCTAATCTAAGAACAAAAATCCACCAGTGGACACTTAATAACTTGGACACACTGCGATTAAATGTCGTGACAGATTTATTAAAAATATTGCGGGATGAAGGACATTTATCTTTACCCACAACTGCTCAAAAACTCCTAGGAACAAAACACCATCGAATTTTGCAGCAAATGAAAACCAATAAAAATAATGAAGGACAATACATTTATATTGGAATAGAACATTGTTTAAAACAGATCATCAACGCAGATATATTTAGGGAAAGAGTAATTATTGTACTAGTTCACATCGATGGCATGCAACTATATAATAATTCCGTAATGCAAGTTTGGCCTATTACTATCAAAATATTTCATAAAGATTACAATTGTAAGCCTTTTGCAGTTGCTTTGTATTGCGGTGATTCAAAACCTGCAAATGCTTACGATTACTTAATTGATTTTGTTAAAGAAGCAAGTAAATTAATTAACCACGGATTGATAATCGGCACAAAAAAGTATTCGTTCAGAATACTTGCAATTATAGCTGATTCCCCAGCACGATCATTTATAAAATGCATTAAACCACCCGGTTCATTTTATGCTTGTGAACGATGCTTAGTTACCGGAATCAGTATCGGAAAAAAATTGCAGAAAAAAAGAATATATCCCGAAACAAATTGTTCCAACCGCACAAAGGAATCTTTTGAAAATCAAGATCAACCGCAGCATTATAAAGAAAATGTCGTGTGTCCATTGTTAATCTTGCCAAATTTTAATATTATTAATGACGTTGTCTTAGATTCTATGCATCTGTTATATCTCGGGGCAATGAAATATTTGATAGAAGCTTGGACTGTGAAGAAAAGGTGTGCAAGACTTAAACGAAGTGTTATTAATAATTTCAGCAAAATAATGTTAGGTGTTACACCTAGTGTGCCATGTGAATTCCAAAGAAAAAGATTTGACGTTAATCTTGTTTCAAGATGGAAAGCCACAGAATTTAGATTTTTCTTACTATACTGTGGTTGTACCGTTTTAAAAAGTCTTTTACCTGATTATTATTACAAACATTTTTTATTATTATTTGCAGCATGTCGTATATTAAATAACAATGATTTATCTGCTTACACAATTTTTTGTATTCTTACCATCACTGTATGGGCAAAGTTCTCAAGTTCTGAGCATGCATAATTTGATACATGTAGCAGATGATGTTAGAAATTGTAATGTCCCGTTAAGTGATGTTTCAGCATTTTGAGGTGAAAGTTACCCCTCGCGACCCCCCTTCCGTTGGCCATGCATTTCGAGAATATTCGCGAACGTTGACCGATCGGCTATTATTTCCTACAATATATAATAACTAAGTGTAAATATTTATAAGCATATAAAAGTAAAAGTGAGACAATAGACTGTGACGCGATCGACGATTGTCATTTCGCCGGAGAATCGGCTGTGGAGCGATCGACAATTATTATTTCGACGGAGACCGGTGGTGATGAGTGATGCCTATTGTGCAGTTTATAACGTGGAAGATTATTATTAGTGGTTTGAAGTCAAGGTAAGGATACAAAAACTATTCCGTTATGCATTTACAGTCAGTCAATAAAAATCGTATACCGCATTTATTGTTTTAATTTGTGTTAAAATTGGACTGTGTGAATGTGATACTTTTGCAAAAAACATGAAGATATTCCTTCCATGTTGTAGAGAATCGGTTGTACAAAATTGTAAATGCGGTGTACAATTTTTTCTGTGGCTGACAATACATGAACTACGTACACTAAATAATTGTATTTTCAATTAAAGGTGATAAAACATGGAACAATATGCGATCGTTCGTTTCAAAGAACAGGAAGAGAATAGTAAAATTCTTGGTTTCGTGGGTGCGTGGAGATGAGAACAGTAGATACACGTTATACCCTGAGCCATGCGATTACCAGCACATAGAAAAGTGGCTATCATGTTCGAAAGAGCCGGAGGAAAACTGTAAATCTTTTGCAATAGAAGTCATTGCATATGCAGGTATGTAACGATGTATAGCCAACAGTTCTTTTTTTTTACAAATTTGTGGTTGCTGCAATTCTTTTATTTTAATTAATTAGGTAATTTAAAACAAGAAAAAAGGCGTCTCAAGCGAGCCTTGAAAACGGAAAATTTTACGTTTACTGATGATGGTTGTAATGAGGAATTTCAACCTATCACAATGTCTATAGATTCTGTCTCAAAAAGATTAAATGCAGTGAGGTCTTTTCAACACCACGATAAATGTTCTTCACCTTCAGTAAATTCCATGACCACTGTAGGACCAAAAACCAAAAACAATTCACGTATACTAATTAATTCCACCTTTATTCAAGTGCCTGTTTTCTTTTATCCTGATATAAAGTACTTTGTGCATAATTATTTCTGTATTTTAGAAATGTGCTTGGGGAATGAAGAAAGGAATCTGGAGATAGCAGATATTCCTTTATTAGAAGAAACTGCCGCTATAGAGATACTAAATCTATCACCGAGTAAATACGTGAATTCTATTAAATATATATTGCTTTTAAAATCCAATTTTCATCTTAGCACCAAATAATTCTTTTAATCTCAGATAATGATCCCGTTACGAAAGAATATATAAACCACAAATTCAACGAATTACAAGAAGCAATATCGAACCAAATAGCTTCTGCTAAAAGAAGCATTTTGTACGAATTGGAAAAAAAAATAAATGGTATTAAACATACACTTTTATTCAACAGTGCGACAGGGTCATCTACCTTACAAGGTAGTACAGAAAAAATAAAAATGATTTAAACGTAATTTTTCCCATGATAATCTTGGAAGATTTTTTACAATTTGAAGATGCATTAATGGATTCCCAAATCAAAAGAGAATCATTGGTAACTAATTTTAAATAAATAAATGTACAATAGGAAACCTTAAAGTAATATATATTAACGTTATTTCTGAACATATTGTATAATTTTTAATTTTGTTTCAGACAGCATTATTCAGAATTTTAATAGCTGGCGATACAACCGTAAAAGACAGTATCGCTAAATGTCTAGGGTCAGTGATAGTTAAAGCAATTGAACTGGAATATTCGGGAACCGGAAAAGTGATTAACGGTCGAGGAAAAAGAAATTTTAGTGCAACAAATACATATGTGTGTTTAAGAGGTAAAATAAATTTCTTTTCATATCAATTTCTGTCCTATATAACTTGTTCTTATTATGTAATACTTTTTTTAGAAGCTTTGATCGAAATACATAACACCCTCGACATAAAAAGATTACCAGGCCAGGTGGGCATGTGGCTGTCTCGAGCTGGTGATAGAGAAGGCGGCCGAAAAAAGTGACACAAAGCAAATATTATAGAATAAATACATTTTTAAAGTAAAAACAATTTTGTATTTTTTTTTTTTGAATATTAATGGCATAATAAGAATGGCAATATAACTTTCCTATTGCCCCAAGCTTAATAGAATTTTCATTTTATTGCTCTGTTATATAAATACATTATTATAAATATATATTTATGTAATAAAGCAACAAAAAAAGTAATCCAGCTAAAGCGGGCACACTAAGAACGCCATTATTGGCTGAATATTGGCATAATAGATCAGCCATTAATGGTTTAATATTGGCAAAATAAATTAACCGTTAATGGCCCATTCTTGGGTACCACTGTTGGCCGTACACTGGTACCCTTTACTGGACCGAAGTTATCATTCCAGGGAAGTTCCACTGTTGGGCCAGTTATGGGCACCATTATTGCGCCAATATTGGTAATTTGGCAACCAGTTTTGGGCCACAATTGGGCCGTTAGTAAACTCCTATATGGGAAGCCGCTATTTCGCAACCCAAATTCTTTAAACTTATATTTCGCTATACAGATTCTTTAAACTTACATTTCGCGATACAAATTCTTTGAACTTCTATTGCACCATCCAAATTCATCGCTCCGCAAAAATTCTGAGTGAGCAACTCAGCCGGGTCGTCGTACGGCGAGAACGCTGACGATCCGGACGAGGTGGTTCACCCGAATTGCCAAATCAAAAGTCGACCTCATTAATCAATATATAATAACGAGACCAAACCGCCCGCACGCAGACAAATTATACTACAGAAACAACACAGACCAACTATAGTACAGAACCAGTATCAGATAAAAATTAGTGCATAAACAGTTCAGAGCAAATTTAGTACAGAACCAGTAGCAGACAAAATTATACTACAGAAACAACACAGACCAATTATAGTGCCGACTCAAAGGTCATCGTGACCCGATCACTTCCGTGAACCTCGTTCAGAATCGGCCAGTCCGTTAACGCGAATCCGGATTTAATTCTAACACGCGTACAAAATCCGCAAAATACGACTCTGCTACGGGACCCAGAGACCCGACAGAGCAACTCGTCATTTGTAAAACACGCGCAAGTTAAGAACTGTACGTAAGACCAATAAACATTTGTTGTGCTCGGAAGTGTGTGAACTTCAATTAAACGTCTACCCTACTATCTACATCCACCAGGACGACTTATTTCTACAGGTATCCTCGCCCAGCGAAAGGTAAGAACCTCTACCTAGCTAACAACTTAGATACAAATCATACAAAAAAAGGTACGCGGAGAACTCAGTGAGAGGGAGAACTTCGCGACATTACAGTTGTCTAATTTTAACTCTTTTCAATTTGTTTCTTTGGTACTCTTCGCATTTTTTAATTTTGTTTAGAATGTCTTGTTTTAGGTTTTCCCAAAAAAATTTGTCTTTTATTTTATTATATGTTGTGTTTACCCCTGAATGACCTAGTTTTGTAGCGTGGAATTGGTCGAATATTTTATCTCTATTTTTGGGTTTTACGTATTCGACACTGTTTAAACATATTATTATTTTAATGTCTGTTTTACTGAAAGTGTTTTTTAATATTTCCTCTATTTCGTACCAGTTTATATTTAATATTTTAATCTCTTGAAATGCTGAAGATTTTTATATTTTTCCGTATAAGTAAGTCTTTTAATGTATTAAATAATTTTATCAAATTTTGTTTTATTATCTCCGATGATGCTGCTACGTTTAAGCATAAGATAAAGAGTGTTTTATTGTTTACTTCTATTAATTCAATTTCGTTTTCGGACAGATTGGGGTTTATTCTTATATTTTTAGTTTCTATTAACGCGTTGGTGTTTGTGTCTAGAAGTATGCCTTGTTGAGTAATTATTTGTACGATGTTATCTTTCTAAATTGAATCGAGTTTTTCGTGTAAATTGTTTCCTTGCTCTTGTTTTTCTATGGTGTCTTTTTTGTTTTTATCCTTTTCTTCATTGTGCCCAGACGTTCTTTCGTTACTGCTATTGTTTGGGGTTGTTTCTTGACCTGGTTGTTCTTGAACTTTCTTCCTTGGTCTACCCCTTTTTCTTTTGGCCTTTGTTGATAATAAGTAAAAGGTTTATTTAACAAAAAGGAATTGATACATGAATTCTTACACGTGCTTCTGTCTCCATGTGCCGTGGGAAGCTAGTTCTTATTGCGCAATATATATCGCTTCCTATAGTAGCGAGAGGTGTCGCTACTCGCGTAAATATAAATTTGCCCTTCTCTCAACAGACCTCTTTAAATTTATATTTCTTTCAACATTTTAAACTTATTCTTATATACTACTTTACATTATTCAAAACTTACAAACTACTTTACATTTAACATGTCTCTAAATTTCTCGAATTTGCTCCGCCCCAAAGGCTTAGTTAGAATATCTGCGATGTTTTCCTCAGAGTCTACTTTTATAATATTGTTACGTTGCGCGGCGCGAGGCGAGCGCGCAACGTAAAAGATAATAAATAAAAAGAAAGAAGAAGATCAGTTGTTAATTTTTCTGAATTGATTGATTAGTGCGATGATAAAGGTCTCGCTGCCACCAGCCCTGACCGCGTATGACGCGGTAACGTCCTCTACGATCAGAACAATTTTAAAAGACGGAAATTTAGATATTTATTCCCGTTGGGTTCGTTCTAGTCTTCTAGGTCCTGTACGGGTCCCTCCTTGAAACGTTGTGTTGGTGTACGTGGATTAGATGTAAGAAAAGGCGTTATAATTCAAAGAAATAAAATAAACTGGTTAGTGTGCAAAAATGAGATATAATTCAAAGAAACTATTGCAGCTAACAAATAAAACTGATTACTGAAATAATACTGATAAATGTGATTTGGTAGATAGCTGAATTTGAATATAACAATTATAATTTACAAGAGTAAAGATGCTTAACCTATTGTATAATAATGACTATAGTTTGACTGAAAATCGTGTCAAATATATATAAATAGCCTTTGATTCGAATTGAGATCTCTTGATATAATTTGTAAGCGCAAGTATATTTTATTACCAAACGACTATCTGGACAATCAGAAATTGGAAAAACAGCGGATTCAATCCGCGAGGGTACGACTTGAATGAACAGACTCTTATAACCCGAAGGCTTTGAAAGTCGTCCCTCGATTATACCTCGTAGTCGAGACAATCGTTTCAGAAAAATCGCGATTTGAAAAATACGGAAAATATATATTTTTGATTAATCGGTACCTGAGTATGTAAAAACAAAGCGATCTAAAATGAAGAAACTCTTATAACCCGAAGGCTTAATAGATCGCCCGTTTTGCCTTGTCGAAATATCGATTATAATGCCGTGCTCGACAAATTAGTAATAAACAGGCTTACCGTGGAAATGTAGAATATAATATATGATAATGTGTCGTTTTGTGAATCGCTGTTTATTCGTTGAAAAATCGCTGTCTGAAGATCTGGAACACCAAGAGAGAAGATGGAATTGTTGAAACACACGCACTTGTCGCGCACCCGATTGCCCTTTGATTGCGAATGAAAAATTAAACAGGACGATAGACAAAATACGAGACGATTACGATTTTTGAAGAAATATAATTATTAAACGCGAAAGAATTTAATACGGAAAATACGCGATCAAACGGATTAAAAGAAAGAGAAAAGATAGAAGTTTAATAGTATGAAAAGGCTTTACGTGCGCGTCACTGAGTCTTTGCCGCGTATTCGCGAAATTCACCCTCGCGACACTCTGCCTAACGGATAGGACTTGCCGCGCAGCTAATTTACACAAAGTACTTGGACAACTCTATCTCTAGACGCACGGGCTCCCGTCACGTACTTACACGATTGTTCGACGAAGAGTGATCAAAATCGATCGCGATTCTGGCCGGAAGGGCCCGTCGCGAGGACGATGTCCTGCGTGGGGACATCTCAACAAATCATAGTGTGTTACGGTAGCGTCACGTGCGTCGCTATTGGTTAAGGGCGCGTGCCAGACGAAATCTTCTAGATCATGCTCTCTCTCTCTCCTGGTGTTCCATCTCTGTCTAACGGCTTTTCGGTGTTTCTACGCCGTAGAATTTCTGGAATGTTCTATTCTCATCAATAATTCCAATATTAGATATAAAATGGTGCTAAACTAATAGTTTAAATCAGAATTATTGAACAATAAATATGCGGATAATTATAAACATGAATTATAGCTGTTGTACTATTATATGTGAGTAATGGACCGGATATCACGAGGTTCTCTAATTAACAATTGGCTTGTCCATAATCATTTTGTTCGCAAAGAAATCGATCAACAATACGAATTGCGGTGGTAGCGCAAGTTGTTCGTTAAAAATCCTAATAGCATACGATGATTAACTTATTATTTCAGCAGTATTCAATTGTTCGATATTCGAATATTCATTCCAGTATTCGCAACGAATTTTGTTCGAGAACGTTCTTTCTGTTCAAAATCGTACCGTTGGGTCTTAGTTTCGGGTAATTCTTTTCTAAGAATTCTTTTCAATACAATGACTTTTATTACTCTGTGTGACCCTTCGTCTCTAAACAGTTCTCGAATGTTGCTAACGTTCGCGGGTGAGGGTTCTCATTGAATTTTATGCTATTTCATACTTTCATTCCAACACTCAATTCGCACATACAATCGGGTTTGGGACCGACTGGCGCCTACGCGTGAAAAAGAGGAGAGTATCGGTTGAAAATCTAAAAGATAAATTGATCTTTACGCTTTTGCGCAGTTAACCTGAGGAGACCCCTATAATGCGAAGCACTGGCTAACTACGTAGCGAACGCTGTTTAGGATACCTCTCCTCGGTCGAACCGAGTTTTTCTATCTCGAAATCTGTTACTACGCAGTTGAGCACGACGATAGTTTCAAGGAGGGGTAATAACTAAAGAAAAGAATCGAGAAATGTGAGAGTATAAAGGATAGAAAAGACAAAATAGAATAATTATAAGCTCAAACTCTTCCCTGTGCATTTCCCACATGAAGAAGTCTCTTATAACCCGAAGGCTTGATGAGAAAACACAGAGTCGAGGAGAAAATTGAAAAAGGTGAAGCAGTAATTCGCCCTCCCCACGTCCCTTACATGAGGAGACTCCTATAACCCGAAAGCTTGATAAGGGAACGTGAGGGGACAAATCTGTAAAATTTTCCCAGACGTGACAATATCAATTATTTTCTTGACGTAACTTTCATTCACAAAATGGTAATGTGTTTCAATGTATTTCGAATTTTTAGTAAAATTACCGAACTTAGCTATGTTTATCGCACCCGAATTATTCTCATAGATTTTTACAGGATCATACGTTTCAACGTTAAAGTCTAGCAAAATATTTTTAACAACTCTTAGTTCGCTCACACATTCAGATAATGCGACATACTCCGCTGCAGTAGAGGATTTTGTAACACTATTTTGTTTCCTCAACTTCCAAAATATCACATTTCCATATAATCTTATAATATAGCTAGTTGTCGATTTCCGATCAGTAACATCGCCTGCCCAGTCGGCGTCTACATAACAGTCTATAATCTTAACATCCAAACTTCTAGTAAACTTTAACTTTAAATCTTTGGTTAGAACTAAATACTTTAAGACTCTTAACGCATACTTATAATGAGTATTATCGTAGCCATTTTGGAATCTACTCAAGTAGTTAACACTAAAACTTATGTCGGATTTAGTTGCTGAGCTAATATACAAAAGAGCTCCAATCAGATTTCTATATTGAATTTTTTCACATGTTACTTTTGCGGTTTCCAATTTTAAATTTTGCTCCATCGGAGTAGCATACAATTTAGAGTTTCCTATTTCATACTTCTGTGCTACTGATAAGATATAACTTGTCTGATCCAGAGTCATTTTTCCTTTTTCGCATTCATAGTTTATATTAATACCTAAATAAGTCTTTATTTCCCCTAAATCTTTCATCTGAAATCTTTTATAGAACATAACTTATTTCTATCCTTACAACATATAAGTAAATCATCTACGAACAGAATCAAGTAAATACTAGTATTATTGTTATCATTTAGCATATATAAACAACAATCATTCTCGCTTCTCGAAAAACCTAAGTCTTTTAAATAATTGTCAAAACACTCAAACCATGCTCGAGGGCTCTCTCTTAAACCATATAGTGCTTTATCGAGTTTTAATACTTTATCCGTTCCATCCTCATACCCTTGAGGTTGTTTGACATAGACTTCTGACTTAACTCTACCATTTAAGAGTGCCGTCTCCACATCTAATTGCATAATAATCAAACCATTTTGACAACAGTGTGCCAACAAAATTTTTAAAGTCTGCATTTTCGCTACCGGAGAGTAAATATCATCTATCAAATCATATTGCTGATATCCCCTAACTACTAATCTGGCTTTGTACATATTATTTGCTTTCTTTGTATAAACCCATTTTAAATCTAACGCTTCTTTGCCCTTTGGTTTATTAACTGGCAACCAAGTTTTATTTTTGATTAAACAACTCATCTCCTTATCCATCGCTTTTTTCCAATTTTCCGAATCGTTACTGTTAATTGCATCATTATAGGATACAGGACTTTGAGCACTTACATAGTTTACATAGACAACATTATTATACACAAAATTATCATCATTAAATCTAATAGGTTTTCTTTTTTCTCTAGTTGAGCGTCTCAACCCTACATTTTCATTTTGGTCATCCATATTTTCAATTACATTTTCATCTTCAATATCATTCTCTCTCTTATTTAAATTTATACCTTGAACCCTTCTACATTCCTCTTTAAGACCTATATAGTTTGTACCCTCTTCAACTATGTCAACATGCCTCGCAACTATAATTTTATTATTTATTAGAACTCTATAGCCGACATTTTCATAACCTAATAGAATACCTAAATCTGCTTTTCTATCCCATTTTGAATTTCTCCTTTCCTCGGGCACTCTTACATAGACTCTACTTCCATAAATCTTTAAATGTTCTATGTTCGGTTTCTCACCAAACATAATTTCATACGGTGTCTTATTTTTCTCAACGGTATTAGTTATAATTCTATTTTTCAAATAGGCAGATGTTTTGACTATTTCAGGCCAAAACCTATTGTGTACTCTAGCTTCACTCAATAAGCATCTTGACATGTTCATAATATCTTTGTTATACTTCTCTGCTGTACCATTCAGCTCATGAACGTATGGTGGACAAGGTTCAATTGATATTCCCTTTTCCCTCGCAAAACTATATATATCCTTATTCATGTATTCCTTACCGTTGTCACACCTCAGTCTTTTAATCCTTTTTCCAGTCTTACTTTCAATTAAATTTACATAGTCAACAAAACAATTATATACTTCATCCTTTGACTTGATAATATAAACTTTAGACACCTTACTGTAATCGTCAATGAAAGTTAAGAAATATTTTTCACCGTTTAAACCAGTAGTACTGTGTGGTCCGTTTAAGTCTGTATGTATAATCTCTAATATCTGTTTCGCTCTAGTTCTTTCATTTTTGAATGGCAAATTTTGCATTTTATTCTGTACACATATCCCACATTTCAAATAATCAGACTCTATTTCTTTTGGTAAACCTTCAAGTATTTGATTAACGCACATTATTTTTAAGTAATCAAAATTCACATGATCCAAAATTCTATGGTACCTTTCCTTTCCAGACATATTAGATTTAACTGTTACATTTGATTCAGTCTTAACAATTTCACTCGTCATATGATATAAATCATTGTTCTTAAACGCTAATGCAATTAAATTTCAAATTGGATTATATATCTTTGAAATATTACCAGATGATACAATTTTATTTTTCTTTGTAATTTTCCCATAGCTTATTAAATTCCTGTCCATTTTTCTCACATAGAAGACATTTAGCATTTTGTTTTCTATCATTCTACCATAAACATCGAATCTGTGTAAAACTTTACCTATTTTGATTGCCTTTAAAAAACGACCATCTCCAACCTTTACGTTTACTGGTTCATTAAGGTCTACGGATTCATAAAAGTACTCATCGTTATTTACAATGTGAACAGAGCAACCGCTGTCAAGTAACCACTCAACTTTGCCAATACAACCATTAGCTTCCATATATTGTTCATCTACTTCTGGTCTGCCCTCGATTTCCGTACAAAAGCTGCTTGTGTTGCTATCTTCGTTTCGCTGTCCTTGTTAGTGCTGAATTTGCTGCCAACCGCCACCTCGGCGATGTTGACTCGTACTTCGACCAGCTCCTCTGTTTCCTCCACCGCGGTACTGCCAATGTTGCTGTTGTTGTTGGCGCCCGCTTCCTTGTTGCTGCCAACCACCGCTTGGCTTCCACGAATTTCCGCTTGGCCTCATGCTTGTGCACTGCGCTATAAAATGTCCACGTTTGCCGCACTTGAAACATGTTTTTTCGTGTTTTCTTTCCATTTTAAATGCACTCGAATTGTTTTTGTTTCCTTCTTCCTTTTCTTTTAGTTCCACCATTTTAATCTTGCTTTTCACATATTCAACAGTTTGGTCACTTTCTTTTAGTACATCAATTAAATCACCGATATAACTTAACGAACTTGGAAGCATCTTTATCATGTAACTTAGTTTTTCTTTTTCATTCACATTAGCACCTGCACTTTTTAATTTGTTTACCAATTTTTCAAATTCCGAGAAAAAAAGCACTTGCATCTTCAAAGTCTTTCAGTCTTAGTTTTTCCAGTTTATTTCTTATACAGATTTGTAATGCAGTAGATTCCTTAACGTACATATCGTCAAACTTCTTCATTGTTTCATACGCAGTTTCTTTGTCCTTGATAAATTGTAACTGATCATTTGAGATTCCACTATAAATCACGTTTATTGCTTTCAAGTCTTTTTCATTCCATTCATCCTCAATGTCTGTTATTGCTTTTTCTCTCATCACTACTTCCTCACATTTTTTCAATCTTAAAATCATGATAATTCTCTTTTTCCAGCACTCGTAGTCTTTGCCATCAAAAACAGGGATTCTTATTTCTTCCGCCATCTTTTCTTCTTTTTCGGATCTTTTTCTGGAATCTTCTTCGAGGATATTTTTGCTTGAATCTGCACGAATACTGAATTTTGTAATTTCTTATTAGCACGCGTTTACTTTCCTTTTAACGAAACCACTGACTGCTACCATGTTGATAATAAGTAAAAGGTTTATTTAACAAAAAGGAATTGATACATGAATTCTTACACGTGCTTCTGTCTCCATGTGCCGTGGGAAGCTACTTCTTATTGCGCAATGTATATCGCTTCCTATAGTAGCGAGAGGTGTCGCCACTCGCGTAAATATAAATTTACCCTTCTCTCAACAGCCTTGATATGATTGTCTTCTACTTTATCTTGACTTGGAATTTTCGCGGGTGTCGAGTTTTTGCTGATTTCTTTCTTTCCTTGCGCTCTTGCTGTAACGGAAACGTGTACGTTGTCCACCGGATTTCTCGATAATGTATCGGCGTTCACGTTTTGCTTACCCGGTTTATAGACTATATCATATTCATAATCCGATAATTTTAATCTCCATTTTTGCATTCTAGTATTATTGTCAGCTGTTTTTAGCCAAAGTAATGGTTTGTGATCCGTAACTATTGTAAATTTATTCCCATAAATGTAATTTCGAAATGTTTTTATTGCGAACATTATTGCTAGAGCTTCTTATTCATAGGTGTCGTATTTAATTTCGGCTTCTTGCAATACTCGTGATGCGTATGCAATTGGTTTATCTTTCCCGATTTCTCCTTGTGATAATACTGCACCTAGAGCGTATTTAGATGCGTCTGTCGTGATAACGTATGGTTTCTCGAATTGTGGTTACTGTAAAATGGGTGCGTTGCATAATATTTCCTTGAGTTTTATGAAAGCGTCTTGCTGTTCCGTGTTCCAGAAAAATTTGGTGTCTTTTTGCAATAAACTCGTTAAAGGATTTGCAATTTTTGCGAAATTACTTATGAATCGTCTATAGTATCCTGCGAGTCCTAAGAATTCTCTTATGTTTTTGACGTTCTTAGGAGTAGAGAATTTTTGGACAGCTTCTGTTTTTGCTGGGTCGGGTTTTATCCCTACCCCACTTGATATGTGACCTAGGAAGCATACTTCTGATTTAAGAAATTCGCATTTTTCGGGTTCAAGTTTTAATTTTACTTCTCGTAATTTCTCAGCAACTATGTTGAATCTCATATTGAGTTCCTCTAGGTTTTCTCCAAATACTATAATATCGTCAATGAAGACAAAGCAGATTTTTCCAATTGAATCTCCTAGAGTTGTGTTTATTACTCTTTGAAAGGTGCATGGCGAGTTTCATAAGGGGTAACACCACTGTAAATTTTTCGAAATATCGATTTTTTTTTATTGGCTTAAAAGATGCTTTGAACCTTCTAGAATATGGGGCAAAAGCGTTATTACCTGAAAGAAATTTGTTTCCTTGAAATTTCGAGCTCTTTCCCAAGCGCGTCGGACTGCTTCGAAACGACTACCGGTGTCAAATTAATCCCTGTTGGGAAGGTACAACCTAATGTCCTACCTTTTGATTTCTAACTTCTCTAATAAACAATGGATGTCTTCAGAAAATAGCAACGAAAGCTTTAATGCTACCGTTTGGAATTTGGCTCCAGAATTTTATTCAAGCGGCAAAAAAGTCTTGAAAATAGCGACTGATATTGCTGTGTGCAATTTTAATGATGGCCTGACAAACATTCTCCGAATTATGAAAGCTTTGGAGATGGATATTGGTGTCCAATCATACACACCCTCAACGTAGATCAAACGATTCGTATGGAGACAATCAAAATTTTAACCATAATAATAATAACTTCCAGAGAAAATATAAATACAATGAAAATTTTGACAGCAATAACTACTCCAGAAATAATAATAGCAATAGAGATAACTCGAGACACATGAACGAACCGCGAAAATTTTGTGACTATTGTAGAACCCCAAATCATACAATAAAAGAGTGTAGAAAACTGAAAGCCATTGAACTATGAGCACAAAAACGAGATATCTGTTCCTACTGCGAAGAACCAGGACACCAAATAGACGCATGTAGGAAACTTAAAAGCTTGGAAAACAGCGCCGGAAAAATCTGCAACCTGTGCAAAAGTACGAATCACACAACAGAGGAATGCTACAGAAGGCAAAACCACCAACAGCTCAGATCGGGAAACGAATAGACTCTTCCTGGAGAGAGCGCACAGGAAGAAGCAACGATGAGCCGCTCGAAACATATAAAATTAACGACAGTACAAAACTGAATGAATCAGAACAGAAAAAACCTCTAGAACCCAACTTGCCCGATAATCAAATCATAAAAGAGGAAAAAATAACAACAAGAATGGCAATGTATTCATTGAGATTGGAAAATCTATTACAGTACATTACAATAGAAAATCCTTACACAAGAAAGGAATGCAACCTCCTTATCGACAGCGGTGCACAACTAAATATTATAAAAAAGGACCAAATTCCTATAAACGCAATATTAGAAGACAGAAAAATATTACTTTCAGGCATTACGGACAAACCAATACAAACACTAGGAGCAGTAAGAATACCTATAAACTGCCAATATTTTGACTTTCACGTAGCACCAGAAGACTTTTCGATACCATATGACGGAATATTAGGAATAAAAGTACTCCTCGAACAAAGATTCAGATTAGACGAGGGATATGTAGAAATAAATAATGGAAGATTCGAACTAAAATCAGGAGAGGCAAATATGACAAGTCAAACATCACCTTTACATCAAACACCAAAATTAACAGATGAACAAAAATGCTTCCTCAACAAAATACTTCAAGACACAACTCACGCGAACGAGACACTGACCCCCATAAATACTGACTCAGGAATCCTGCAACAAACAGAAGTCAGTAGAAATCTAAGCAACAAGGACAGTCTAGACCAAAATCTTTCACAATCAGAAATTTTAACAGGAAATTCAGAATATAGCTTTAACAACGACATCCTACATCTATTGAACATAGTAGACAGACTAGATAATGCAACATACAAACAACAAAAAACCACAACAGTAAACACAGAATACATGACGCCATCAAACCTGGAAGAACATTTAGAAACAGATAACGAATATGTAGAACAAACAATAAACAATATAAATACAGCACTCGATAAAAGCGAAGAAACGTGCGAAATAGATTCATACGACTATACAGAATTTCTAACCAAAGTAGACGAAAATACAAGCATCAAATTCAAAAACGAAACCGACCTTTTAGAAAACAAATATAACTATGCCTCATACGATGTAGAAGATATACTGGAAGGATTTCAAAAAACAGAAAATCTACCAGAAATAAACGAAAGCGAAATATTAGAAGTAGGAAAAATCAGTTTTACAGAAAACAAGGAAAATAGTATTGTGACGGAAAGCAAAGAAACGGAAAATCGACGGGATAAACTATTAGAAAAAATTCAGCTAGGAAACCTATCTGAAGACAAGAAAGCCTTGATGAGAGAACTGATCAAAAAAATAACGACATATTTTGGTTAGAAGGAGATAAAATAGAGTCCTACGATACGGAACAACACGAAATTAACGGAACAACATAAATTAAAAGAAACTGCAGTACAAGAAACGAAAAAATTAATCGCAAACGGTTTTGTCAGACACTCAAAAAGTGCTTTTAACGCTCCAACTTGGGTAGTCAAAAAGAAAGAAACAGCTGAAGGGAAGAAAAGATGGAGACTAGTGATAGACTACAGAAAATTAAACGAAAAAACGATTCCAGATCCATATTTACTCCCAAATATAACCGAAATTTTTGATCAATTAGGACAAGCAAAATTATATTATGTAATAGATCTAAGATCAGGCTTCCATCAAATCAAAATGAACCCAAGGGATATACACAAAACAGCTTTCAGCATACATCCACTAGGACGATTCGAATTCAACGTCCTACCTTTCGGATTAAGAAACTCGCCACGCACCTTTCAAAGAGTAATAAACACAACTCTAGGAGATTCAATTGGAAAAATCTGCTTTGTTTTCATTGATGATATTATAATATTTCGAGAAAACCTAGAGGAACTCAATATGAGATTCAACATAGTCGCTCAGAAATTAAGAGAAGTAAAATTAAAACTTGAACCCGAAAAATGCGAATTTCTTAAATCAGAAGTATGCTTCCTAGGTCATATATTAAGTGGGGAAGGGATAAAACCCGACCCAGCAAAAACAGAAGCTGTACAAAAATTCCCTACTCCTAAGAACGTTAAGAACATAAGAGAATTCTTAGGACTCGCAGGATACTATAGACGATTCATAAGTAATTTCGCAAAAATTGCAAAACCTTTATCGAGTTTATTGCAAAAAGACACCAAATTTTTCTGGACCACGGAACAACAAGACGCTTTCATAAAACTTAAAGAAATATTATGCAACGCACCCATACTACAGTACCCACAATTCGAGAAACCATACGTTATCACGACAGACGCATCTGAATACGCTCTAGATGCAGTATTATCACAAGGAGAAATCGGGAAAGATAAACCAATTGCATACGCATCACAAGTATTGCAAGAAACCGAAATTAAATATGACACTTATGAAAAAGAAACTCTAGCCATAATCTGCGCAATAGAAACATTTCGAAAGAGGTCTTGCTCTGGAATCCGCGAACCATCAGCGTGTTCTCGTTTAGCGACGACCGCGATACGAAATCAGGGAACTTGCGAAATGCGATGGCGAAAACCCTTTGCTTGCAGGTTTTCGCAAGCAAGGAGCGTGACCTACTCCCCTTTTGGGAGTATAAGTTATCGGTGCAGGTACGCCAGTTCCGTGATAGCGTAAAGCAAAGACCGAAGTTCTGTCCGTTCGCGACCCGCAGTAGATCCGCGTCCAAGGCTACTCGAAACCAGGAAGATCATCGACGACGTGCTCGGCCGACGGTTCAACACGAGTGTATCGCCGTAGTCTGAGATAGCAGACTCATAATTGGACCAAGTCCAGGAGTGCACCCGTGTGCTGTGCAGGACCACCACCAACCGCTTGTATCTCCAAGGTCGAGTCGCAGCCACGCGCTGCGAGTCTAGTGTAACGTCCGAACCGCGAACATAGCGTAAAACGAGACCTCTTGAGTGAATGAACTGTGAGTGAATACGAGAACGAACGAGTGACGTACAACACCTGAAGTCAGCGAAGGGTATGTAACGACAAACGAGAATATATATATATTGAAAACCCATACACGTATCAACAATTACTAAACGCCCTATCCTGCATCCTTTATTACCCGCAAGGAAGGTCAAGGTACGCTTTAGCGTTTAAATCGACAGAACCCAAAGATCAGAGTAACAGAGTAAGAACCACCCGTAAGGTGGGACGTAACAATTTGGTGTCAGAAGTGGGATAGTTTTCGTTAACCATACGGATTCACGTAATATTAAAATTCATTAATTTCCGTTGCTTAACGCGCCGTAACTTGACCAAACCCTTGTCCACTCACAACTCTCACTATGCCTCTCGTTCACGACACGATCCTCTCTCGCAACCCACCACTGCCTCCGGCATCCTCGCCGTCCGTCAGAGACACGAGGAGCCTCGGTCAATCCGGGACATCACATATTGAATCATGGTTTATCACCGAAAGGGAGGAGAGAAAGGTGGATCGGATTTTAGAGAAAATCCCTGAGTTCGACCCTGACAAGGTTTCGTTCGAAGACTTTCTAAACGCGATACACAAAGTAAAAGCACGAGTCCCCCCTGGCCAGGAGACCAGTTTTCTCGATGGCCTTATGGATAAACTGGTCCAGCACGTTAAATTTTACCTAGAACAGCAAGAATGTACAAGCGTTGTAGATCTGTTAAAATTGCTCCGGAAAAGATGCGCCCCTAACAAAACGTATAAGGAACTCTGCTTAGAACTCGCAAACCTCCCGATGAGAGATAACGAAACCGTTTTGGAAACCCACCGTTTCACGAGGCTCCTTTATCAGGCATCAGCCAGCGGTCGCGACGAAAAGGGCAAAAACTTTGACTCCGAAAAATTCGACATCTTAGCAGGGCGAGCCTTCATCCGAGGCTTGCCAGCAAAATTAGCTCATGCTGTAATGACCGCTAGAAAAACAACGCTCACCGGCATCATGGATGAGGCTCTTTTAATAGATAAGAATGACGCAAAAATGAAAAAATTGGCCCCTCCGGCTAATTCTCTTGTTCATCCTTTACCAGCAACCCCTCCTTCACCATACGATTACAATCGAACCTGGTCCGAATGGTGAGAACCGCCACCGCAAGTACAACCAGAATACCCTAGCCATTCATGTGGCTCTTGCTACGCGAACACGGTCCAGCCCGCGGCCCCTCCGGCAAACACGTGCCAATCTCGGTACGCAGCTCCACCGTGCGGGTCCGGATGCCCACACGGCTGTGCACCATACATACTCCCGCAGCCGTCTTGTTTCTGCGGGTGCGGCCATGCTCAAAGGGCACCACCCGAAGGTCCATACTATCATAATTACCATCACGCACACGGAACTCAATATTCAGGTCACACGAATTATTCAAATAATTATTCACGCGGACCTAATCGGCGCCAAGTACCACGCCGACCACTAGGAAATAGTTATCCTGAACGTGGGTGCGATCCGCCGCCGAGACTAGATGACAGACCGTCGCGAAGTAACACGCCGGAAGGAGAAAATTTAAACTTCAATCGCGCCGGTTCACCTGCGGACCATCGAACGGGCGCAGCTTTTACGCCTCGCCGCGAATCCGGATCCGCTCAAAGGAATTAAAGAAAGGCAACGGAGAATTTATTATAGACACCGGCTCAATGTTGAACTTGATTAAGTCAAACGCGCTACGGACCGACGCGCCGATCATTAAATGCGAGAGCGTCAGCGTAAAAGGACTGCAAGGATACATCGTTGCTCCCGGTATCATAATCATTAAAATAAATGGAAGCCAAACTCTTTTTTACGTCGTTGACAACCCGGATTTCCCTGACGGAGTAGTAGGATTATTAGGTAGCCCGTACCTCCTACAAGAAGAAAGCGAAATTTTTTTTCATCATAGAACCCTAGTAACGAGCAAACGGCCGATTCATCCTATCGGATTCTCGAACTCACGGGAGATAAAAGAAACGCTGACATCTTCTCAACGCAACCAGGAAGCCCCACGAGCGCTCCTCGGCGAACAGGAAAGTATGAAAATTGCGTCAGCCAATTGTACAGACAATGACGACGAAGACGCGGACCGCGCCGTCGAACGGCTGACCCAGCAGAATCCGCAGGAATCCAGTGACGAAACGCGCAACGCGACCGACATTACTGACCTACCTAGGCCGCTGACACCGCTGACAGACGAACAGCTGGAATTTCAAGGAGAAGACCTAGGAGGCTATGTCGTCACGCAACAATCCGACGTTGAAAGAATCCATAAAATTAATAAAGCGTTAAAATTAGATCATTTAGAAGATAAACCGCGACGCATGGTTGAAAGTATCGTAACGCGTTACGCGGATAGATTTTTTATTCCCGGCGATCCCCTGGGAGATACGAAAACAATCGTTCACAACATCCCTGTGGACGACAAAACTCCGGTATTCACGCGACAGTATCCCTTCAGTGTTGACCAGGAGAAAGAAATATCAAAGCAAATTCAAAATTTAGAGGATTTGGGAGTAATAGTTCCCTCGCACTCACCATACAATTCGCCCCTCTGGCTAGTTCCGAAAAAACCGGATTCGAAAGGAAATGTGCGCTGGAGAAAGGTCGTAGACTTCCGTAAATTGAACGCGAAAACAATCGACGACCATTTCCCTATTCCCCGCAAATCAGATATTTTCGATCGGTTAGGAGGTGCGAAATATTTCGCTGTGTTTGATTTGGCAAATGGATTTCATCAAATACGCATGGCCCCTGAAGATCAGGAGAAAACGGTATTCTCAACTCCGGATGGACATTACGAATACGCGCGCATGCCGTTCGGTTTGAAAAACGCGCCTGCCACTTTTCAAAGGCTCATGTAACTCGTTTTGAAGGGATTAATTGATAAAATCCTATACGTATATATCGACGACATAGTAGTTTACGGACGCACCTTGGAGGAAATGGAAACACGACTCGAAACGTTATTCCAACGTCTACGCGATAATAACCTCACATTGCAACCAGATAAGGCAGAATTCCTGAAAAAGGAGGTAACATTTGGGCCATATCATCTCATCCGAGGGAATAAGACCAAACCCGGAGAAAATTCGAGCAGTAGAAAGTTTTCCGACTCCAACCACGCGCAAAACACTTAAACAATTTTTAGGATTGGTAAATTACTATAGGCGATTTATCCCGGATCTGTCACAACAGGCCAAACCTCTGACAGAATTAACGAGTCCCAAAAAACCATTTGCATGGACCGAAGCACATCAGAAAAGTTTTGAGGAATTACGACAGACGTTGTGCAAAGAACCCGTTTTACGCTATCCGAATTTTGATAAGCCCTTTATTATCACCACCGACGCATCAGACATCGCTGTCGGCGCTGTCCTAAGTCAAAATAGGCGAAGATCCACCTATTGCCTACGCGTCGTTAGCTCTCACGCCGGGTCAACAAAATTACTCGACAACAGAAAAGGAATGCTTCGCGATCATCTTTGCAGTTAAACATTTCAGAACATATATCTATGGTAGAAAATTCACGCTAGTAACAGATCATCGCCCTCTACAATGGCTATTCTCGGTCAAAAACCCGGTGTCACGTCTAGCCCGATGGCGAATACTCTTAGAGGATTATAATTATGAAATCATATACAAACCGGGTCGTGTAAATGCAAACGCAGACGCCTTGTCAAGGAATCCGGTACCTTTTGCATTACCAATAATACCTTCGGAAGAACCCATCGCAACCCGGGTAAGCGCACGTCGTGCAGCCCAACTTAGGCCAAGTTATGAGGAACCACCATCCTTGATCCTGAATGAAACACAATCCATAGGAAATATAGAACCGGAAGAGATCGAGCCAAATGCAAACTCCACGATGAGGGATGACAACGTCACCACGGAGCAAGAGCATGAGGCACTGGCGTGTAGTACCCCAAAACCAAGAAAACGTGTATCTTGGGGGTCACCTCTCTCCGTCCGGGAACCTACACAGCCATCCGAGGACCAAGCTGATACGGAACACGAACCATCCTCGCACGACCTCTCGCAAACAGATACCTTCGGACAACCGACACGTATCTCCTGGGATCTGCCGTCCCCTTCAGAGATACTAGATATACCACAGTCAACATTTAGGACCCCCGAATTTACTCGCGAATGGAACGAAATCGACAATATTTACGCACCAGATCCACCGGTCACCACCAGCCCAACAACGGCTAAGGCAACTCACTGCAAAATAGTAATTTCTAAAGCTCCTCTCACGGAGGGCCCTGGTAATATCGCACACTTTATCCCTGCCGATAAAATTCTCACCAGCCCTACCTGCAGAACTTTAAAAGCTCTAGGAATGCTCTCCGAAACAAACCTGCTCACTGAAGACCTAACCGAAGGCCGCGTAATCGTTACCCAAGCCGAAGAAAGGCGAATCTTTAGCATCGTAGGCGCTAAATACTTCTTCCAGACTATCGAACAACACTATCGAGTAGATAATCTTCGCATCCCAACGAGCGGAGAAACGATGCAACAGTTGGATGCGCAAACCCTACAACAATGATTGTCCGAAGTCTTCAACGAAGAACCGATCACAATAACAATATGCACAGGCGAAATACAAACTCCACCAGAAGATCATCGAGAGGATATCATTCGACATTATCACGAAAGTTTAATAGGAGGCCACAAAGGAGTAACCAAAACATATCAACGCATACGGAATGTTTTCGATTGGCCTAGAATGCATCGAGATGTGGACGATTACATAGCGATCCTGCAAAAGTTGCCAAGAACAAAAATTAGTGCGTATCAAAACACGAGAACCGATGCTTATTACAGATACTCCAGCCAAACCTTTCGATAAGGTAGCATTAGACACAGTCGGACCTCTTCCCTTCACACCCAGTGGAAACCGACATATTCTCACACTTCGATGTCAACTCTCAAAATTTTGCATGGCCATTCCGTTACCAGATATCCGAGCTGACACCATAGCAGACGCCTTCTCGCGTTACTTCATCGCAATGTTCGGCGCGCTACGGGCAATCCTCACGGATCGCGGAACCTCGTTTATTAATCAAGTTCTTAAAGGAATAGCAAAGACTTTTAATATTGAACACGTTACCACCTCCGGTTACAGGCCTCAAACTAACGGTTCCCTTGAGCGTAGCCACCACATACTCATCGAATACCTAAAACATTTCATTGAGAACAAGCATGACTGGGATATTTTCCTTCCTTTCGCAACGTACCCATATAACACGTCGACACACGAGGCAACAAACTTTTCGCCTTATGAAGTAGTTTTCGGCGAGATAGCAAGAGATCCCTTCACTCCTATGACCCGCGAAGAACTCCTGACCTATCCAACATACATTCAAAATTTGGTACAGAAATTAGCAGAAATCCGTCAAATTGCAAGGAAAAATCTTGAACAAAGCAAAGAACGTTCAAAATTACAGTACGACAAGAAAAGTAAAGAAGTCCAATTTTCTCCCAATGATCAAGTCTATGTATTAAAAGAGCCACGTCTTAGTAAATTCGACCCTCATTATATCGGCCCGTTCAAAATCTGCGAAATAACTGAAAATAACAACGCAATCCTCAGGGACGAACAGGGAAGAAAATTTGCGACGACAGCCGCGGATCGGCGTCGCGCATCGCGGGTCCCCACCGCGGCGGCATCCCCACTCTCGTGCGATTAGACTATAAGTAGGACCGATCGATGCGATGATCGATGAGTTGCCTCGGGGCTTCGGCCCCGAGGGGACCTCCTAGGAGGTCCGGACCGGAGCGCCAGAGCTCTCGACGCCATGGGTTTCCTGGCGAAGAGATCTCTGGCCAACGGGCCGTAGCATTACACTACGCTACGACCTGGCAGCTCCTATAGGTCCAGCGGCCGTAGGCGCCTAGCCTCGTCAGTCCCCTAGCCTCGTCAGTCCCGTGGTTGACCCGGGGTGACCAAGCTAGTGCGCGTTCATAATCTCTGCTGGTGCTTCCGCGGGGGTTCCGAACGCTAGTCTACACGGCACCGTATTCTGCCTTTGGCAGCCGATTCCGTCCAGCTTCGCGGCACTACCCAGACTGGCCAGGATTGGTCGTCGTCTCGTTTGCTGCTCTGTTCTACCTCGGCGTACGAGAAGACGAGCCGCGTGAGGCAAACGGGCAACAACTCCACCGCAGCGCGAAACACCGCAGCGCGATTGAATAAAATACCGTCGGCCCAATCGGGTCTTTCCTTTCCCGACTTTTGCGTTCGCTTCCTCGGCACTCGATAGTGCCTCGTCGCTTTCGCTGAATTGTTCGCGTTCGCGCTCCGCTTGCGCCCGCGCTCCGCGTATACCAGCGTGCGTCCGTTTAGCTTGTAAGAGCGTTAGGTTTAAGTTCCGCGTGATTTCTGTGACGGACCGGGTTCCGACCGTTGTACGTAAGATCTGTACATTAGTTTTAAGGAAAACGGCTCCACTTGTCTAACCACCAGCCTATCTTATGCTTGTAGTATCTGAGGCCGGAGAACACCGCCCGACCACCAGCCCGGCGAGGATAGCCGCCCGGCTGTATAGTAGTAACCAGTAGCCTTCTTACGTTTCTTCTTGAATAAACATATATTTTTCTACATAACACTGCGTCGTTATTTACCGACCTGTTCCCTTGCGAACCCTGGCACGGGGAAACCGACCGCGGTGCGCAACGCCGTGCGCACCGAACCGACCGACCCCGTTACAAATTCGCAAAGCACCTTAACAAATTAAAAATCGCACATTCGAAAAATTTTGAAAACAAATCCGACAACACCTGGAAACCTCCCCCTTTCGACCCTACTTGAACGAAAAGGTATTTATTTTAGGAAATCCAGTAAAAAGTTAACAAACCACTAGATAGCGCAACCGAACCAAAATGGGCCCCTGGTACCTGCTGGTAGGCATCGTCTCTATTCAGTTCACGATCGCGAACCATATGGAAGGCGACTACTCCGTTACCCGATTAAGGTACAACCCCGGACTATATCCCGAGAAACTAGCCCCAATCCGCACGTTTCGGACGACGTGGAGACTAGTAACAGCTCTGGATGTAACGGAAATCCTAACCAGCCGCCCAGATACCATCTTTGCGGTAAACCGCATGAAGACCATGTGCAAGACCCAGAACATAACATCGTGTCCCGCGGACACCCTAAGGGAAGACTTAGATAGAAAACTCGCGGAGGCAGTACGATACGAAAATCTATTAGCACACGCGCTCGGAAAGAATACGGTTAGAGTAAGACGAGCCCCTCTCGGATTCATCGGCTCGATCAGCAAAACTTTGTTCGGAACACACGACGAAACTGACGCGGAGTATTATAACCGCGAAATCGACAAAATTTATAATGACGAAAGCAAATAACGTCCTTAATTCATAACCAGACGCATGTAATTATAATAAAGCCTATGATACGCTGAACATTCTTTCTAAATTGGCAACAACCATGAACACTAGAATCGAGCACATGCTCTATAAAACATCAGAAATTAGCAAACGAGAAGATCAACTAGAATTAGAACTAGCTATGTCCTCCTGGGGAACCAGATTGATCCGTCAAACCGACGAATATGTATTAATGCTATCCACCCTGACTGACGCCGTAATGTTCGCAAAATTGGGAATCCTACATTCAATGATCCTATCACCGGACCAACTGGTCAATGCATGCAAAGCCATCCAAACTTCCACAAATCTGGAATTCCCGCTCTCAATGGAAGAGTTGAGATCGGAGCAACTCCAGGTCACGACAACAATGAGTGCCGTACACGCAAAAAGAAGAGTAATCATCACGATAGACTTTCCTCTCCTAGAACCCAATTCCTATGAACTATATCACCTATATCCCTGCCCCTCTTTCCAACAACTTAATGCAAATACCTCCACCCCTTTAATGATCCAACCACAAACAGACTTCCTTGCAATAGATCAAACAACCACGACCTTTTTCTCCCCTGACAAAACCTACCTCAAAACCTGCAAAAACCCTAACGGAAGACTCCTCTGTGAAATCACGCTCCCGCTCCAAAACTATGAGCAAAGTCATATCTGTGAAATTGATCTCATCTTGCGTCCGGAACACCTACAGTGGAAGCAGTGCACTGTGAAAGCGGCCACAGCAAACAACACACAAATTACGAAGCTAGAAGCTCCAAATACCTGGCTATTTTCGATGAAACGCAAAGAAGAAATCCAAATCAAGTGCAATAAAAGATCGGCCGGCTACGAACAAATCCAAGGCGCAGGGATAATACAGCTGCAAAGCCATTGTGAAGCAATCATTGACCACGTCAGAATGATGGCATCCGGAATAAAAACCCAGAAATACAATTACACGTTCAAACCAAGTTTCGGCCTAAATATATCTAACCTCATCCCAGACCTAACCCCACATCATATTCAAATCCTGACGAAACTCCAAGAAAACCAGCCAAAATTCACACCTATCAACATAGACCCAGACAACCTTCTAACCTTGCAAGAAGTAGACAACCAAGCGCAAGATATAGCACAGCACCACCGTGCTCTAGCCCACACAGCCTACATAACCTACGGTTCCTTATCAGCCATAAGTATTGTCATTTTGATAATAATAACGGCAATAGGATACCGATACTACCAAAAGCGAGCAGAGAGCGACAGCCAACCCAAATGTCACCAGTTCACGCCAAAAGATATCGAAATGCAAAACCAACCGACCGTCACCCCAACAACGGGTCCATCAGATCTGCAGATAGCAGAACTACCAGAAACACAAATGCCAGATGGAACAACGAACCCCGGTTTCGAAAAAAAATCAATCCTTTACTATTAAAACTAAGGAACGGAATCAGGAGACACAGATAAAAAAAATACGCTTCATGTAAAAGAAAAGAAAAGAAAACATATTTATTCCCTTTTATATACAAATTTTCCTTCTATACAAAGGAAATAGGTCAATCCTGCTCCCGGAAGAGAGGCGCGAGGTCCAGGATCGAATCCTCATCCCACTCCCAAAGCTCGCGGAGGGTATGACGGAAGTAAGCCCGGTACCACCGAACGGCTTTCCGGTAGGCGATGTTGACGTGCCCCGGGTAAAGCGTATGCGCACCGTCCTCACGCTGGAAAGAAAGTATCGTAAGATTCACAAACAAACATAAACAAACAAAAAAGAAAAAAAAATAGTAAAGATAAAATAACAAGGCCACTTACCCAAGATCGGAATACATCCTTCTTGAACAAAGACAAATCCATAACGTTAAAGTACTTCTTACGAATTCAGTGTAAAATTAACGATCACCACTCGACCGACCACTTTATATATACCACAAACTCCCCACTAGGTTTACCAGGAGCATAGCAACGTTTGATTTCTACGTCGACAATTTTTCAATAGCCATCGTGGAATATCTAACTCAGCGTATTCATAGACACTGCATTTCAAAGTCAAGCCTTTTATGGTCACATAAATTTTAACTCGGCATCCATTTCAAAATTATCGACCGTCTAGCGTGGGTGGGGTGTGCCATGTGGCCACTTCCCGCACAATTTTTCCACTTTATAGGTAAAAACAACAACACAAAACCGCATATCTTCCACACCATACACAGACATTTCTTTTCTTTGTATTTTCAACAGCTGCGCACTATTGTATTTTCTTCGGCACCTTTTTTTTACTTTTATATTTTGAACAGCTACCTTTTATTGTAAAATTTTTTACCATTATATATACTCTGTGAATGCATGAAAAGGTATGCGTGATTGAGCGAATGAGGGTGACGAACGACGAAAAACACCTTACACAAAATGCCCTCCCAAGAGCATTTTGTGTCTAGCGTGGGGGGTGTTACGTCCCTAGTTATAACCCATTTTCGTCTTTCGCCATTCCAAAGAGGTCTTGCTCTGGAATCCGCGAACCATCAGCGTTTTCTCGCTTAGCAACGCTTGCGATACGAAATCAGGGAGCTCGCGGAATGCGATGGCGAAAACCCTTTGCTTGCAGGTTTTCGCAAGCAAGGAGCGTGACCTACTCCCCTTTTGGGAGTATAAGTTATCGGCGCAACGCAGGTACGCTAGTTCCGTGATAGCGTAAAGCAGAGACGGAAGTTCTGTCCGTTCGTGACCCGCAGTAGATCCGCGCTCAAGGCTACTCGAAACCAGGAAGATCATCGACGACGTGCTCGGCCGACGGTTCAACACGAGTGTATCGCCGCAGTCTGAGATAGCAGACTCATAATTGGACCAAGTCCAGGAGTGCACCCGTGTGCTGTGCAGGGACCACCACCAACCGCTTGTATTTTCCAAGGTCGAGTCGTAGCCACGCGCCGCGAGTCTAGTGTATCGTTCGAACCGCGAACGTAGTGTAAAACGAGACCTGTAGAGTGAATGAACAGTAATACGAGAACGAACGAGTGACGTACAACACCTGAAGTCAGCGAAGGGTATGTAACAACAAAGGAGAATATATAATTATTGAAGACCCATATACGTGTATCAACAATTACTGAACGCCCCATCCTGCATCCTACATTACCCGCAAGGAAGGTCAAGGTACGCTTTAGCGTTTAAATCGGCAGAACTCAAGAATCATAGTAACAGAATAATAACCACCCGTAGGTGGGAGTAACAAACTCAATTTATCTAAACTTGAACTTAAAATTTGAATGAATCTATAAATCGAAGCGAAATTTTGTAACGTTTCACAATCGTTGAAAATAGAATATATTTTTCTTTTGTAATTGGCAAGACTGATGTTGAACTTTCGATAATCGTTACTAATTCTTTTATTACAAAATGTGCATCGTATCCCGATAAGTTATGAAACACTATCGGTATAACTATGCAGAATTTTCAATAATGCACCTCGCCGATCGGCTCACCGACGCGGCGTGAATGTGTTAGTGCGCCAACTTCACTGCGACAACTGCGATGGAACTCAGTGTACATCAGAAGTGCTACCAATTTCTGATACAATCGTTACAATTACGAATGTTTTCTGCCGTATCTACGTTTCGTATCGAACGTTTCGAATTTTTTTTCTTACGACTTATTAATTACCAAGTTTACCATACCGCAATCAAATCGTTATTGGCAGCATCGTATATTCGGGTATTTTTAATTTTGCGCCGCATCCGAAAACTTTGAAATGTATTTGGTATCCTATTTAACGATTAAGTAGTGTGACCCTTTCGGGTGTTCACTCTATACTCGATCTTAATACAAAATTCTCACTTGTTGGGCGCCAGCCACTCGCTGTGGCATTCGAAAAGGGAAAGGGGGTAATCGTGGGTGTTTTACAGGGGATGGGTTTCGTGGCACTTCTGGGAAGTCCGTACAGTACTTCGCGGGGGAGTATGCGAGGACAGTTGAGGGTGGGGAAAATCTCAGGGTGGAAAGGGTCCACAGGAGAGTTCGTATACGTTGCGCGTCGAAGGGGATTGTCAAAAGGGGAATCTTAAAAAGGGGACTGGAAAAGGGAAGTTCGACGAAGTCGCGGAATATAATGCGCGGGCGGAGAAGGTAGCCGTTGCTGGACTCAGAACGATACAATTAATAACTGAGGGGACTCACCCAAAACGCCTCGCACACACTTTCACACTTCGCAAATCGCTACTATGAATCGCTTTTCGTACTCTATAACTCACTCTCTAACTCGCAAAAATCTTTCTATACTCTCTATACAGTAGCCTCCGGCTCATTGACGTCGCCGCTGCGACGACGATACCGTTACGGGATATTTTTGAATTCACGCGTCGGAGTTCATCGCCTATACAAGGCTCGAACGTCCCATTCTCCACGATACATTGTATCGTCGTCGACGGTTCGGTCGACGCACACATATTCACATATACGAGCTGCGAATAAGCGCGCAGTCGAGCGCAGAAAACGAACGAACTGCGCCCTACCGAAAAAACGGGGAACTAAATTTGTGGTCTGTTTTACCTTCTTGACGTCTTTCGCGAGTGAAAAATCAACGAAATCGTAGTTTTCGGTTTTTGTCTAAACGAAAGGTTGTACACCATCCCCTGAGTGCTCGTTTTGCTCTATCCGACCCAAAGAATGGCGCTCTGGTCTCTATTTGGACATTCGTTTCGCAAAAATGTTTATATTACAAATAAATTAATGCAGGTGAGTCCGATCCGCCATTTTCTTGACTGTAGACAGACACAAATTTCAATATTTTATAACTTTTTGACGATTTGGGTAAAATAAGGACCAGAGCGCCATTCTGTAGGGCCTCCTGGACACGTCCCTCTAATTTTTTTGCATTTTGTTTAGAAATGACGACGAAAATCGAAAACTCGCGTCTAGGGATTTTTCTAGGGACTGTCGGTAAAGTTTTCGACGCTCGCATCACCTTAAGGGGGTAGACACGGCACGTGACCTCTCCGATTCGGGACGTCGGTACTACAGTAGTTTTTTCGTTGGGCCTCGTGGAGCCACTTGCGTGTTTTGTTACGAACTTGAAAGGTTTAATTCTTAGCTAGCGTGCGCGCTGTGTTTGTAAAAACACATTCAAACGTTCATCTCGCCAGTGGCATCGCGACGATACGCCTGAAGAACGAAAGCGAAACATTGGCGCGTGTTTAGAGTGAGATGTACGGTGATCATGCTATCCTTCTTTCAACCCAAATGATAGAATTGTCCCGCTCCGATAAATTGTGACTGACCAAACGCGTGGATTTTACATAGCACACCGTAGCACTTCTCGCTGCTGAAAAATATATGCCTGCTCTGAAGAACCGAAGGAACGGGCAATCTGAGAATTACTTTTAGAAGAAGTTATTAACTTTTTTAAATAAATGTTTTTTAATTAATAAAAGTATACAGGATACGTCATGCAATTGGGACGGGTTATATCTTGAATTTGGTAAGAGATAGGAAAAAGCTGTTTATGTAAAAGTTCAATAGTATGATAATGTCTATTTTTCTGTGATTTTATTTCCTTCGTGAATGCAACGATGCACTCAAAAAATGCAAATCCATTTTTTATTTTAGTGGAATTGCATTTTTTTTTACTTGTGTCAACTCCTTGAAACATTCTGCAGAAAAAAGTACTATGGTACTATTAGAACTAATAAATGGAGGGACCTTGCGTCTATCCAGTAACAACTGAATATATGCAACAAAGACAGAGAACCAGATATTGCATACATCTAGCCGAGATGTCGAATCTCAGATTACATGCGACGACCAGCCAAGCTTGAACGTAAAAAGGGACAGAAAGTGGAGGAGAGAGGGAGAGTACAATGTTCAAAGGAAAGAGCCGAAACGTATCGGTGTGACTAATACTAATTCAATTATAAAACTTTTTTATTTTTGACTTTTTTTTACTGAAACTTTTACTAGCGCATTGGTGAAATTTTTCTGATTAAAATGATACCAAACACGATATAGTTTGAATGGGGCGAGGTTCGTTATGGGGCGCTGTGCAAAATCCAGGCGGGGGACAGTCAAATCTTACAAGGGGACCGCCAAGATGAGGACATTGCTTTTGGATCGGCAGTAAGTACAAGTTGTAGTATACATACAGTATTATAAAACCCTCATTGGTTTTGATAGAATGGGCCTTTGTTTTCGAGATATTGCAGTTTAAACAATTCTGTGCATATGGTATTTCAATTGTGAGAGATGGATTACAACAGCGGCGCGGTAGGTGAGTGATTAAAATAACGGACTGGAAGCCTGGAGATTGCACGTTCAAAACCTCGTTTTGGAGGTTGAAATTTTTCTTTCTTTAAAATGATTTTTTCCATGCAGTTTGTTTTTGATTTTATTCCATATTAATTTTAAAGAAATATTAGTAAAAACATTTGTGTATAAAAAAATATTGTATTTCTGATACAGTGTATTGCTCGCGCCTGGAAGTAATTTTGCACTGGAGAAATGTCTTTCTGTTCGGAATTGTTACACCGAAAGTATTGACGCCTGGAATTGTGCACAATGTTGAGGGTGATACATATCATAAAAACAATGGAAACAGAACTTATTCGCATACCACACACATTGTAATAACGCAACTTTTTTACAAGTACACAATCCTAAATTCCAGGCGTCGATATCTTCTATCTATTGTTATCGGCATAACAATTCCGAACAGAAAAACATTTCTCCAGTATAGATATGCAAAATTACTTCCAGGCGCGAGCAATACACTGTATCAGAAATACAATAGTTTTTTATACACTGTGACCCTTTCGGGGGTTCACTCTATATTCTCTTCACACTAGTTTCGTATACACGTTGGGCGCCAGCCACTCGCGGTGGCAATCAAAATTTGGACAAAGGGACAGAATGGGGGTCGTTACAGGGGATGGGACTCGAGGCACTTACGTCCTTACAATATCGCGGGGGAGAACGCAAGGAGGATTGTCGAGGGCTAGGAGAGATCTCAGGGTAGGGAAGGTTCACTGGAAGTTCGTCACGTTACGCGTAGGAGGATTCTTGTGGACGGGATTAATCGGGGCTGGACAAAGGGGTCTTCACAAACTATAACGCGGGATAACCGGCGCGATACGCGGGCGCGAAATTCCGAAATCGAAGGGTGCCGTTGCCGAACTCACTCTTTTACAAATTATAATAGTAGTAAGGGCTCACCAAAACGCTTCACACTCTCTCGCACTTCGCAAATCGCTACTCTCGATATTCGCCAAAAATCTCTACTTTCGCTTAATTAGATAGCCTAAGGCTCAATGACGGCTCGTCGTCGCTGCCGCGACGACGGGTCCGTCGCGGGATGATTTTTTGGGGAGGGGATGGGGAATAGGAAGGGGGCCTTTTCTGGCAGCGGAATAGATTGGTTATCGATTGTCGATCTGCCGGTGTTCGGGTTCGATGGGGCTGGCGGATCTCCGGCCGTGGCGGGTGGACTGAGGTCTTCGGGCTCGGCGACAGATGGCTCCAGGTGGACGTTTGTCTCAGCTGCTGGGCCGCTTCGTCTCTTTTTCCGAAGTCCCGCGTTGCTTTTCCTCTCCTGGAGGGTGGGAGGTCTGTCGCCGGCCGCGTAGCTCCTTCTTGCGGGTGATCCTTGTTGTCTCTTGTCCGTCGCCTCCATCGGCCCGACACATCGGCCCAAGGGTCATTTCTAGGTGGGATTTGAGGTGGGAGAAGCGCAGCGATTGTAACGGGGGGGCACAGGTGTCACCACGTTACAACACAAATGTTTTTACTAATATTTCTTTGTTTTAAAATTAATATGGAATAAAATCAAAAACAAACTGCATGGAAAAAATCATTTTAAAGAAATAAAAATTTCAATCTCCAAGAACAGGTTTTCAATGCGCAATCTCCAGACTTCCAGTCCGTTACTTGAATCACTCACCTACGACGCCGCTGTTGTAATCCATCTCTCACAACTGAAATACCATATGCACAGAATTGTTTAAACTGCAATATCTCGAAAACAAAGGCCCATTCTATCAAAATCAATGAGGGTTTTATAATACTGTATGTATACTACAACTTGTACCTATTGCCGATCCAAAAGCTATGTCCTCACCTTGGCGGCCCCCTTGTTAGCGAAAAGGGACGAACGCAACATTCAGAATGAGAGAAGGACAGCATGCCTGTAGTGCGTCTCACTCAGCGTTCGGGCGATGTTGCCTTTTTCGCTTGCCTTCGCAGCACACTTCGAGTGACGTAATCAAGCTAACGCTTGATTCTGATTACGATTCCAAATCGGCAGCCTTTCTACTTAGACGCCACCTTATAACTATTAGCTGAACTAAATTTGTCACGTGACTTGCTCTGTAATATCCAGATAATGGCGGAACTTGTCTTTGGGAATACTTTTACGGGAATCGGTTATTCGTCCTTATATGAGAAATTCTTGAGCTGAATAAGGGCTCATTCGAAAGAGGAAGGTTAAATGAAGGGGGCTCAACAAATCGTTTTAGTCACAAAACTCTTATAGTTACCTAAAATATACTTGGATTCAACGGGCGTATTTTCTCGATTTTTCCTCTACTTTGGACATTCATATTATTAGATATCAACACAATCTCGTTAAACCATCGGTTGAGCCCCCTGCATTGGACCTTCCTCTTTCGAATGAGCCCTCGCCCAGTCCTAAGTGTTCTCATATAAGGACAAATAACCGATTCCCGTAAACCCATTAATAGGCCCATTTTTGTCGGTAAAGTCAACGCGCTACTATTACCCGTGTCTACCCCCTTAAGTACGCAGAAACGTCCATTGTTCATAAGTGTGTCATCTGGACCTAAGCACATCGTTCTTTCACTTATCGGTCTGGGGAATTCAAAACGACAACAACGATTATTACGATCTTTGTAGCATGTAGCAGAATGTTAATGAATTTGGACCTTTTGAACTATGTCCCTCATATCTTGATTTTCTGCTTCCAATGAACAAGATACAACTTTCTCAATAACATTGCGGCTTTCGTTGGTAAGGAAATCAGGTACGTTTGCACACCAAAGAAGCATGTGCAAATGTGGACTTCCCCTATTCTGAAATTCGATTCTATGCCAAAAATCGATAACAACGCCACCTAAGCAATCGGAGTTTCTTAAATACTGCATTAACGCGTTTACATGTAATGTAAATTGTCTTGCAATAACTACAGTAACAATATCTCTGAACCAACTTTAGTCGATCTGCAAAAGTTAGGTTTTCAAATTCGGTAATGGGGCGACCATCGGATAGTAGTAATGCTTTCAACATATCTGGCCAGTTTAGATCATTGCAAGAGAACGTAGCAAACCATGTGGGCGGTCCAAAACTTCGGACCATGGCAATTAATTCCGAACAGCAGCGTTTCCAGTATGATGCCGATCCTCTTATGTTTCCCATCGTGAGGTGCATATTATCTACTAATCCCTGTGGAGTATGTCCCCCTCGGCGCATTCTACATGATATTGAAACGCTAGCTTTTGCGCGGTAGTATTCAACAACAGATAATGCGAAGAACAAATAATCTATTCGTTGGAATCGTTTGTCATTGCTCAGAATACACGCTTGGAAGTAATCCAGTGGTGTAATTGAGATGTCTCGATGCTCTCCGAATCCATTTTTACCAACTAACACAGTTCTTCCATCCTTCTCTCCCTTTCTGGGTTCAAAGGAGGCACTGTTTTTTCTATGTATATTCGCCAGGTTTATCGGGTCATTTTCTGCGTTATTATTATTATTACTGACAGAGACGATACTGTCGATGTTGGGAACATCTTCGTCAATCGAACGTAACATGCTTGTAGCAAAAATAATTTGTGTTGCGCCGGATTCTCTACATATGAGCGGTCGCAACAGATGTTAGTTATATCCTTTCTATTTCAGGAGATCTATTCCTTTCGGGTGCTATTGTTAGAAGTGTTAGTGAATAGATATTTAGTACATTGCTATTACCTCCTTTAGCATATAAATTATGACGCAAGATGATGTGTAAATCATCAATATTAGTACATTTCATACAGCATGAGATGCCCCGTGACCATGCTTTATATCCTTTTGGATCTTTTGCATGGGAATCCACCAACCAATAATAAGTAGTCTCCGACTGGTTACCGTATGATACAGCTACTGATGTAAAATTGGCAGTAATAATTCTGTACGTATACTGTTGGAAAAACGTAATCAAAGCGTTCTTTAAATTTGAAAATCCTTCATCGCCGTTATCAATCTCAATATGACCATTTACAGCCATTTCATAGCCAATGTTAATATGGACTCTGTTGTTATTAAATGATATGTGTGGCAATAATTCCGTAACGGCTAAATAGTCTACATTGACTTCTCTGAAGTCAGGATTACTTCGCGCTTCAATGCAATCACGGTAATATTTATCTCCTACTAAAACTACATAATCGACATCAGTAGTGCACCACGTACTAGGATCGAGCAAATGAAACGCAACACAAGCAACTGTAACTATGCCAGTACATTGCTTACCGCGAGATTCGATACTGAAGCGATCGCTAGCTTAATGGCACGAGCCTCGTAAAATAGCTACATTCTGTCCAACATTCACAAATCTACTGTCCTGTGAGGAGCCCGAGGCCGCGAAACCGCGGGCCCCGCCAGCGCGCTAGTACCGACGCCGCCGACAGGTGGCGACCGCGCGTGCCGCGAACTCGCGAGGCAACCGGCCTCGCGAGCATTGATATACCGGGCCGCGACACGGCCGAAACCAGATCGACACTCGGAAGCGAACCGTCAGGCAAGCGATAAAGAGGCGATCAACTACGATTTTTGGCTCCTTGCGAATCCTCCAGCAGCGTTCGGCAGGACGGGTTGTCTTCACGGCCGTCCTCCGATACAGTCCGCTGTATCCTTGGCCACGGCCGAGAGCTCGCTCTCGGCGGCTTCCTGACCGCCGGCCCGGACGTATTACGTCTCTACGGCGTCCACCGGAGCACGGTCCCCTAACTGCCTGGGTATAGGACGGGTTGTCTTTACGGCCGTCCGCCCATGAAGGCATCGAACGCCCGATCACCTAAACACTCCCGCTACCTCCGCCGCGCCGAAACGCCGCAATAAAGACGGCCAACACCCCGTCTCGCGACCGCGACCGTGCCGCGCCGTAATTATAAGTCCGCGCCGTAATTGTAAGTCCGCGCCGTAGATATAAGTCCGCGCCGTAGGTATAAGTCCGCATCGTAACCGCTCCATGACCGTAGACTAAGATCTTTACACTGGTAGGAACCCAGGGCCGTAGCATTAAGTACTCGTGTAAATTAAGGACCTAGAGTTAAGAAAATATATTTATTCTTTTACCCCCTAAACCACTGACTTTTATTTCATTCGTTCGCCTGAACCTCGGACTTACCGGCTGAGCCGGCAAACCCCCGACGGTAACCCGTCACAGACCTATAAAATTTACATTTTGCAAAGAAACACCTGAGGTCATTCACACAGAAGTTGAACGCACTAACGAAGAAATATCGTCGTTAATTCCTACAGTCATTAATTCGACTGAAATTAGTCACCAATTAGTCATGACAATGGTAGACGGAAAAATCTGTAATGTGTTGTCAGAAACGAGTTCCGCTATGAGATGTTACATTTGCGGTGCAACACCAAAGTGTATGAACGATTTGACACAAATTGATAATAAAATAATTTTTAACAAAAAAAACATCCGACTTCGAAATGCAGTAAAAGGTGTCAAATAATTTCTATTTCATTTATACCAATATTCCATAGCTATTAATAATATCTACTTAATCGTTAAATAGGATACTAAATACATTTCAACCTTTTCGGAGGCGGCGCAAAATTAAAAACTTTTCTTATACTAGGAAGATCCTAGTGTTATGTCGCGAGCGAGATACGGCGCGTGACGTACAAAAATAAAAAAAAAATAAAAGGAAATTAATGATTTATACGCGGATGAGAACGGTATTATCGCTGCCACCAGTCCCAATCGCGCTCGACGATGTTAGGTCGATAACGATCAGAACAATTTAAAAAGAATCGTTTAATTTGAAGTAAGATTCTGAATATAATTATTGAGTTCGTCAATGCTCTGGTCCCATACAGGCCCCTCGTGTGAATTCGTGCAAGAAGGTAGGCGTGTTAATAAGGAAATGTTAAGGGTGTTTGAATGCAAATGATTAAAAATTGAATATGGGTAAGATGTGTATAATTTTGAGAAAAATAAGTACAACAAAATAGTTTGGTTAACAAAGTATACGAGCTGTATAAAATATATGAGTAAAATGTTAAAAAATAATATGTTAGAACGGATATTAAATCAATGTAAGTAAATGAAACGAACCTTTAACAGAAAACTGACAGGAAAAGCTATGCTGGCTTTAAAGATCGTGATTCGAACTTTGGTGTTTTGTTTTATTACATTTTACGATCCGAAAGTAGACGGACCCAGTAGGATACTTCCAGGACTAACAGTCTCGTGGGCCGTCTTCATGCGCGTATAGACGGAAAATTATTTTGTTAATTACCTCGAATTTCACGATTAAAACGGGTCGATCTAGTTGGATACTTCCACGACTAGCAGTCTCTCAGATTGCCGTTTTGCCCTCACTCGACACCAGATTCGTTGTGTTAACGAAGATATAAAATGTGCAACTCACCAATTCGATGTAATATAAAAATATAATATTTGCGATAAGTTCCGTATTTGGATGCTGTGATGATAGTCTAGAAATCTGGAAAATCGAAGAAAGGATGAGAACTATTTGCACACACACTTCGCGTTCGCGTTTGAGCCTTGTTACGGTGTTACGAATTACGGAATACGGTTGACAAAATACGAAATACAACGCGACGCGGAAAAGAATATTAATTATTATCGGACGATTTAAAATGAAAGAGAAAAGGATAGAAATTGAAAAGTGTGAAAAGATTTTACGTATCCGTATGAGTCTTTGACACGATAATCGCGAATTGAAACACTCCCGACACTCTGCCTCGTTACACGGAGGAACTTTGCCGAGCAATCCGATTTCACGATACCGTAGACAACTCTGTCTCTACGCGGACACGGGCTCCCCGTCACGTACCTTGCGATTTTTCGACGAAGAGTGATTTGCCTCAGTCAAGCGATCGTATCTCAGGGTTCGATCCGCGATCATGGGCCCAAAGTGGGGACATCATTTGGCAAATCGGGGTACGTGTCGAAGGGGAAAGCCCGCGCGTATTGGTTTTGTCTAGGCGCGTTTCCGAGTTCTCATCCCTCCTCGACCTTCTTCTGACTCTGTCTAAAGGTTGACCATCTTTCTCTTTTACCCCTACAGCGCTTCATGAATTTCGTGCGTCGCAATTTCTATGCCTTCTAGAATCTTCGAAATACTTTTATTTGATCTTATTCGGTTCTTAATTAATTAACGAAGTTTTTAGGAACGAACTCTGGTGTCGATTAACGTTTTATTTATGTTAATTGTTATAATATTCGCGTAAATAATAGTATTAGGGTTTTTTGATTCATTCGAGGTATTTTATAATCGATGTTTGTTTTATTACACGCATTTTCCGGCTTCCGTGACAAAGAAATTGATGTTTTACTTTTAATTAATTTCAGGAGCATTCTATTCGCATTTTAACGCAAGTTCACGCATTGAATAAAATATATATATACGTTAACATATTCTTGGAATTATTCCAGAACGTTGCTTGTAGATGCTTGACAGTTTTTGTTGCCTATTCGTGACAATATGTGTTTACGATCCCTGTCGACCGTTGCCTCGAACGTTCCTAAACGTTCGTCGACGTTTTCAAACTCTCAGTAGTTGTCACGCAAACCTCGCTTTTCATTCCCATTCAGATCATTTTATAATATTTCAAACAAATCACTTTCATTCTTTATTGCACTCATTCTCCCGTGGAAGGACCGGCTGACGCATGCTTTACAGGTATGAGAGGTATCCGCTTGTAAAATAAGGGCGAAAATCGCATTTTCTTTATTCTGCGCAGTTAAGCTGGGATTCCTCCATGTGCGTCGCACTGCTTAACCGCGCGGCGAAGGATGTTTATGATACCTCTCCTTGACCTTAACGGTTTCAAAGGGTCTAGCCGTATAAGCATAGTGAATCGGCCCCAGCAACACTTTCGGTTGATATTTATACCACATAATGCTTTTTGCCTAAACAACAACTGTGTGCAATTTCAACCCCCAACCCCCTCTGATAAGGGAGATATGAGGGTAAAACCGAAAACCTTTATCATTTTTTTTCTCGCAAACTATTTAAGATATTTGATCACATTAAAGTGCAAATAGTAGATATTCATTAGCTGTATATCATATTTTTTTTCAAAATTTTTATTCGATGATTAAGGGTTGAAAATTAATAAATAAATTTTTGAAAATGATTTTTATAAACAATCCCTTGGATGACACCCACCGAAAAAATTACGAATAATCCTTTAGTATTTAACTATTATCTGTAAAAATTTCAAGAGTGTCGGATTGGTACATCATAGTTAAAAAAAAATAAAACCAATGCAACGCCCTTTCATAAGGCAAAGCCGGCCTGAACGATAGAGGCGCTCAACCTAACCGACCTACAGGGGAATACGTAGCGCCGACCCGCCACGTTTCTCGTACCAGAAACAGCTCTCAGAAAAGTATGAGTTCTTCTTTCCCTAAACTGTGTGTTACTTAACAGTCATTTATTTAAATAATATATTAACAATTTAAATTTTTTAATTAAGTTTTCTGGTCCTAACTTTTAACGTCCGTGTTTTCACGGTGTTTCTCGTTTTAAGTATGTGGGAGCCCTAAAAAGAGCTGATTATGTTGTACGTTACAAATGGCACCCTTTGATAAATGCAACTAAGGTGTTCCTCGTTTTAAGTATGTGGGAGCCCTTTTCAGGGCTGATTATTAAGCCCTAAAAAGAGCTGATTGTGTTATGTATTGTCAGATTGAAGTATATGATTTGAAACAGAACACTCAAAAACTTTTTTTTAAAAAACACGCTTGTAAATAAGTTTTAATCTTCGTCGCTGTTTTCATCAATAACTGGAATAATGTTAGTACATTTCCAGGTAGTACTGGTACGCTAATATAATTAACCCTTTTCAGGGCGACCATATACTTAAAAGAGGAAAACCTTAGTTACAACTATTCACAGGCACCAGCTACAATTTAATTAAAAGTAATACGTGCGTGAAAAGGTAAAGACGGAAATAGTTATAGAAGTCTATGTTCTTTACAGCGTTGAATAGAATGATATTGCAGTTATACCTGTGATACCTTTTTCGACTATTAAAAGGACAACTAATGGCATCTAACACAGTGCCATTGTTCAAGACATGATATAAATCTGTGATTTAGGGCTCCCACATACTTAAAACAAGAAACACCGTGAAAACACGGACGTTAAAAGTTAGGACCAGAAAACTTAATTAAAAAATTTAAATTGTTAATATATTATTTAAATAAATGACTGTTAAGTAACACACAGTTTAGGGAAAGAAGAACTCATACTTTTCTGAGAGCTGTTTCTGGTACGAGAAACGTGGCGGGTCGGCGTTACGTATTCCCCTGTAGGTCGGTTAGGTTGAGCGCCTCTATCGTTCAGACCGGCTTTGCCTTATGAAAGGGCGTTGCATTGGTTTTATTTTTTTTTAACTATGATGTACCAATCCGACACTCTTGAAATTTTTACAGATAATAGTTAAATACTAAAGGATTATTCGTAATTTTTTCGGTGGGTGTCATCCAAGGGATTGTTTATAAAAATCATTTTCAAAAATTTATTTATTAATTTTCAACCCTTAATCATCGAATAAAAATTTTGAAAAAAAAATATGATATACAGCTAATGAATATCTACTATTTGCACTTTAATGTGATCAAATATCTTAAATAGTTTGCGAGAAAAAAAATGATAAAGGTTTTCGGTTTTACCCTCATATCTCCCTTATCAGAGGGGGTTGGGGGTTGAAATTGCACACAGTTGTTGTTTAGGCAAAAAGCATTATGTGGTATAAATATCAACCGAAAGTGTTGCTGGGGCCGATTCACTATGCTTATACGGATAGACCCTTTAGATGAGTGAATGCCAAATACGTTCTCTACGATTCTACGTGCTCTGTGTTACGTCCGGGCTAATTTTTCTTAAATCCGACCTTGCGTTCCTCATCGGGTACGCAGTACTTGAAGGTATTCCACATGGGAAGCGCAAGGAAGGGCCTTATTTTTCCTTAATTTTCCGTTTTCACTCGCGCTCCTCCGATCTCGTGCTTCTTCGTCGGGTGCATGTGCACTTGAAGGTATTCCTCACGGGAACACGAGAAAGGAGTTTGAGATTTAAAATAACCTTTTTCTTTTCCTTTTTTTTTATTTTCAATAGTTTACCATCTAATATACCGAATTTGTGTACCTCGTCGGTGCGTCGCACTTGGAGTTAATCCCAGACGAGGAACACAAAGGAGGCTATATTTAGCTCTTTCAAATAATACAAATTAATCTTCCTTGGGGTGATTGCCGTTGGAACTACGTTTGGAAATGTATAGAAATTTGAAACCGTTAAGGTGATGCGGGCATCGAAAACTTTACCGACAGACCCTAGAAAAATCCCTACACGTGAGTTTTCAAAATACGTCCTCATGTCTAAACAGAATGCAAAAAAATTTGAAGGACATGTCCAGGAGGCCTTAAAGAATGTTAGTCTGGTCCTTATATTATCCAAATCGTCAAAAAATTATAAAATATTGAAATTTATGTATGTCAACCGTCAAGAAAATGGTGGATCGGACTCACTTGCATCAGTTTATTCGTAATATAAACATTTCTGCCAATAGTTTGTCCAAATATGTACCAGACTACCATTCTTTGGGTCGGATAGAACAAAACGAGCACCCAAGGGATGATGTACAAGTCTCCAGGAAGAAGTAATTTGAAAATTACGATTTCGTTGACTGTTCATTCGTGAAAGACGTCAACAAGGTAAAACAGACCAGAAATTTTGTTCCTCGTTTATTGTGTAGGGCGTAGTTCGTTCGTTTTCTGCGTTCGACCGCGCGCTCATTCGCAGCTCGTATATCTGAATCTGTGTGCGTCGACCGAACCGTCGACGACGATATAATGTATCGTGGAGAATGGGACGTTCGAGCCTGGAAGAGGCGATAGACTTTGACACGTGAATTTCTTTTTCACGCGACGTTCTATCGACTACGATAGCGATTTTCAACCCATATGTCATGAGATCATTATTTCTAGCATTATTTTTTGTTGTTATTATTTTTTTGTTTTGGTAAAACTGCAGAATAAATACGTCCTTCCCAATTTCCGGATATGATATTCTATTCTTTTTTTGAACAATATCAACGGCCAAGAGTGGTTACTAATTTAGTTCTCCAGGTATAAATGGGGTCATTACGAGGTCTGCTGGTATTGCTTTGAGACCAGCGGGATAGATAAGCGACCATATTAGCGGACGACTCGCCTACCTGAAACAGGGGTACACCGCGTCCTTTTCCAGCTCATTGTGACGCCAATTTTCATTTCTCGTCACTGATGGTTACGTCAAAAAGTGATCGATTTAGCATGTAATGACTGCAAATCGATTTTTTCAACAACTTTTTCGTATACATATAAAGAGCGGTCTCATTTAGTTTCCGAGATATTCGCAGAAAGCTGCCGATACAGATGCATTGAATTCTACCTATAGTTGTTCATTTGTGACAGCATACATACGCGTCAGATTGGTTGCCACTTACCTTCCCTTTAGAAACGAGGGTCGAGCAGGAGTAAAGGTTCCGTTCACAATTACATATACCAGACTCCAAGAAATGTCTATTCAAATTCAATTACAAGTGAATGTTATTGATGTAATAAGTTAGGTTACGCTTTTATAGGTCGGCAACGCTTTTATTTAAATAATATATAATACGCATTTTTAATAGCTTTTGTTCATTTCTTAGAATTTCTTTTTATACTTCTTTTGATAATTAATTTATTATTATTTCAGAAAAACATTGCCGGCCGCTTTACTGCAGCCGAATTTCAATATATACCCTTTCCTAACCCATCACATCAATGATATTCACTTCTAATTGAATTGGAATACACATTTCTTAAAGTCTGGTATATGCAGTTATGAATGGAACCTTTACGTTCGCCGACCCTCGTTTCTAAACAGAAGACAAATGGCCAGCGGATGACAATCAACACTTATGCATGTGCTGTCGTAGGCCCACATTTATAGACAGAATTCAATATGTTATATCGAAAGTTTTTCGTAAATATCTCGGAAAGTAAGCGAGACTGTCCCTTATATGTTCCGGAAAAAATGGTTCAAAATATTGGTTGCTATAAAATATATCTAAAAATATTTTGCATTCAAACCGTTATATAATTTTTTATTTGAAAGCATGTATTTCATATACAGTAAAAGGTGGTATATGCAAGAGGGATTGTATCTTCGAAATACATGCTTTCAAATATTGCTTTGGTTCTTCAATGATAAGTGATAGAATTAAATGTACCTCATATGCATAATTACAGCAAAGTACACTTTTATATCTCTGGTATTTTTTGAGCTATAACTAATTGAATATGTTCAGTTCTGTTGTAATTGACGTTCCAACAACCTATTACACTATGGCTTTACATTTTAAAATAATGCTAAAATATTTTGACCAGCTTTTCGAGGCCAATGCAACAATAAAACTGTTGTACTTTTACCAATGTGTTAGCGATGGCTTATTTTTAAGGGTCGTCGAGGGCAATTAACCCGACTCTAGTTTGCTTTCGTACGCTTTATGATGGACACTTGGACTGCGTGAGGTCTTGAAAGAGGGTGAGACTAAACAGGCCTGGTGATTGAGGATGGCTGATGACCACGTTGGGTCTCTCAGCTGTTAGGAATCGAAAGATTGCTTGTTTGAATGGAAACTGTTTACAACAGGCAAGCGGCCCGCAGGAAAGTTCTTTTAGAATCGCCTGCAAAAACTGCTCAAGGCCGCAGGGTGAAATTATGATAGGTCTGGGCGCTGTGCTTTCGGAGTTAGAAAAATTGAAGTAGGCAAACGGTTGAGGGAGGCCACATGTATTTTGTCAGCGCGTTTCCCCTTCAAAGGTGTAACCGTACATTCGTACAGTCACATAGTATAAAACAAGTAGTATAGATTTTTCTTGGGAGATCGGAACTATAGCGATGGTATGTGCTATCCCTACTTCTTTTTCTAAGTGGAGCGCGTGCGCGGATCCCCTCCTTCGAACGCCGGATCGAAGGAGCTCAGTGTCGATCCATCGATCGACACTCTGGTCCCAAACGACAAGCAGAACGGACGCTTTCACCTACGGCTCTCTTCCAAGAGACAACCGTCTAAAGATTGCGATCCAGCAAGTCGTGACTAGAGCCCAAGCTTGGACACCTCCCTTTCATTAAGTAGTGGCCTTCTATCTTGGGACTCAGCACCCTCGAAAGATCGCCCTACACAGGCATATCCGAGACGACGTTGACTCCTAGGGAAACCTAGTCGAGCCATCCTCGTTTTGCTTGTGCTCTGGCAATTTACATTGCAATTTGGAGGGCCGTGATCTCGCTCTTGGCAGTCTTAATTTCTTCCTTGAGTACGCTTCGTACTCCAGGAAGAACGTTGACGGATTCCGGCAAATCCACGGTTATCGGATTCTCTTAAATACACGTATTTCAGTCTGCAAAGGAGTCGAGGGTCGGGACTTAGTGCGCGACTTTCTCATCCTTTGATTGTGACTGAAATCGTGAAGTCAGTGCCCCTGTCGATCTGAGGTTCGCAGGTGAAAACCTCGCTGAACCGGAAGTATCCTCGGAATCCACTGGCTCGCCATTCTGCGATTTAAGAGACGCGTAAAAGTTAATATTTCGCTGCACGGTTAATAAATTCAAACGTTCCTCTCTTGCCTACGCGCTCCACGATCACGCGACCTTCGTGCGTCGTGATTTCGGTATATGTTTCCGAAACAAATCGAGCGAACAATAACTCGTCCTTGGCGAAAGACGTTTGAATCGTAGACGACCAACGAAATTTTGTAACCGTTGTGTATATATTACTTTTCGCATTCCGAGCAGGGTCACGATTTTGCGTTCGGATACTTTGCGTTATTCTTTTCATATATTTTCTCATATTTCTTAAAATGCGTTATTCAACCAGTCATTTTTCCGTATAAATGAAGACTGAGTTTTTTGAGTCGCGTTAAAGTCGCTCGACTGGTTGAGATTTTTCTTTACGTTATATTTCTTATATTACTTTATATTCTATTATAATTATTCCGTGAGATTTAAATGCGTTATTCAACCAGTCATTTTTCCGTATTAAAAGAAGACTGAGTTTTTGGGTCGCGTTAAAGTCGCTCGACTGGTTGAAATCTTTTCTTTTGCGTTACCATTTTTTTTTTATTACACTTTCGATTCGTGTGAATCCGATCTGCGTGCTTATTGACGATCAATCTAGTCAAGTTCGTTGTATATTATATTTACATAATCTGCGCGTCTATTGAACATCTATTAGATGAGAATTGCGTTCCGTTGATTGTTGAACGCGTAAACTGCCATAATATTTGCGGTGCTACTACCATTCTGTGATCGGCTATTTTGCCATACTTCAATCACCATCTTTCTGAATAAATCGATATTTTCTTTTTTACACCGCAAAACTACGTCTCGTTACTGACTTCACCGTTCCTTCTGCCTTCGCGAACGCGCAGCGAACGCGAACCACTCCTTGAGACGCGTAGGGGAAATCGTACGCTCGTACTACTCGCGGTATCTTCTCCTTCGCATAAGTAGCGAAAGACCTAAACGTTACAAGGGAAAGTACCCAATCGAGCGGAGTGTCGTAAACAAAAGAGTATACATACTGTCGAGGATGTCCTCACGACCGAGGATTTTTGGGACAGCAGGATATCATTGTGTACGGTCGTCGTGTACGATTGTGCGAATAAAAGTTGAACATTTTATACGCCCACTATTATTTAGTCACCCGCTCGGTTAGTCTTACAATAATGTACTTTATTATTGTTTGTAAAGTACAATAATGTACTTCGTATAGTTTGAATTATATTTATTTATTTATTTATTCAGAATATGCTGCGAAACTATTGACTGCAAATTAGGTGCTTTATGATGTTAGGAAAAACCCGTGATTTACATGAAACCGGACAGTTTCTTTCTATTGAAAATTAAAGTAATTTACAAACTAACAATAATAATAGAATAAACAACATAGAATCGACTCCTCGGCTGCATGTAAATGATGTGTACGGACGCAGAATCGACACCTCGGCTGGATAAATGTAACCTTTGAAAACACAGAGCCGACACCTCGGCTGGTTTTGATATCGATCTCTCTGGCTTTTCGCCAACTTGTAACATTAATTTAGCAAGTAATTACAATTCAAACTATATTGTGACGTTGCGCGTGTGACGGCGCAACGTAAAAGGATAATAGAAAGAAGGTAGTTTAGTTATTGAAGAACGAATTTCAATTTGATAGTTGAAATACAATTCCCTACTCTTTCTCCCCTATTCTGAGCGCGATGGTTGGTATCGCTGCCACCAGTCTTAAGCGGATTAACGCTCTCGACAATGAAAAGACGAAAGACAAGTTTATTAAGATGTTGAAATTAGAATTTAGCTTATTAGTCCTTCGTTGGGTTCGTTCAACGCTTTAGGTCCCGTACGGGTCCATCCTTGAATCTGTATGTGATGGTAGGCGTGTATAACTGAAAAGGTGTTAGGTGTGTTTGAAATGAAATTTTGAAACTGTTTAAATAATGAAACTGGTTTAATTTTGAATGTAAAAAGTCAAGTAAATAACAGAATACAAAATGCCAAAAATTGAGATCTAATTAATTTGGAAAACTCGTTATTGAACGTACTAGTTCATGCGTATTGTTTAACAAGGGTAAAGATGCTTAGTTCTAGTTAACAAAAATATACTATTATCCTCTGATATCACAGTTGAAACTTTACGATTCATATAACGGTCGCGGGAAATGATTGCTACTATTTCGTTTCTCGTTCAATTTTGTCAATTTGGCGGTTTTCGCCCGTGAGGGCGCACCCCAGCCGGAGATACTCTCGGAACCCTCGAAAGGGCTGGACTAAGGTGCCCCTTTTTATAATACAAAACGCGTAAACGAAATTGCAACAAACCGAATAGCAATAATAATCGACAATGATAATTGATACCTCGTACGATGGAACGATCTGACCGGAGCTACTCTCGGAACCCCGAAGGGCTGGACCAGATCGCCCGTTTTTCCAACTGATAGACGTCGTGTTCAAAAATGTAATAAGATTGACTTACCGAAACGCTGTTTAATAAAATGCAAGATTTATAAATTCGCTTGCTATTTCGCTGTGGGTATTCGCTTGATGATCTGGAACACCAAAGAACGGTAAGATTTTCGATCACTGCAGTGTCGCGGCGGAAAACGAATTATTACGGACAAGTACGTCGACGAGAGACAAACGAATACGAAACGAAAAGGTATAGATATTTACGCGAAATAGCTCGAAAAAGCTCGAAAATTTAGTACGTGAGCAAACGATTTAAAATCAGAAAGAAAGATAGAAAATTAGGTAGAAGGAAGGTTTTACGTGCGCGTCAATGAGTCCTTGTTAAGAATCCGACGATTTCAACTACCACGGCACTCTGCCTCGCTACGCGGAGGTTTTTAACGCAGAGGAAAACTATCGCGATTTCCGAACAACTCTGTCTCTCGAACACACGGGCTCCCGATCAAGTACCTAACGATTGATCGATCAAGAGTGAGCAATTTTGCGCGAGATCGACGGTCGAAGGGCCCGCCGCGCGATCTTCGTCCTTGGAGGGGACGGTTTGACGAATCGTGGCACGTTTTCGGTAGTGTCGCGTGCCCGGTGATTGGTTAAGACGCGCGAGCTAGACGAAGATTCTTCATCCCCTTTCTTTGGTGTTCCTCTTTCTTTCTATTTCGTCGCCCTGATAGTTTCAACGGTTTCTAGAAACTACGCAGTATTTCCTTTATATGTATAATTATTAAATGATCAATTTAGTTGATTGTTAAATGATTAACTGTTAAATACTATTGATTTGATTGAAATGCAGAATGAATTTGAGATTAAAAATATATAATTTAAGAGATGAAACCGTCATCCGTATATTTTCCCTTAAGGGGTAACACCACTGTAACAGCTCGAAAAAAAGCGTTTTTTGGCAATTTTTCTTGGATGGAAGGAAAGGTAATAGAATAATAATATTGGGGGCAGTTATTAAGCATATATTTAGGTATTAAAAAAAAAATTTTAATTGAGAAATATTAAAAAATGGCGGCACTGAAGCCATTCTAGCAAGGCATGTTTAATCATCAACGCTCTACGGCACGCAGTGTAGCTGGTGCAAATTTGAATCTATGAGAAAGAAAAAAATATCACTTAATCTACATGCTTATAGCTAGTGAAATACGTAGGCGATTTTAAAAATATTGATTTTTGTGCGATTGGTGAGTATTTGAATAAAAAGCGTTCAATTTTCTCTCAAAAGAGGACAATCATTTGTTAATAAGTAATGTTTAAATTAACTTATCGAAAATCCCATACGTATTTCTCTTCGAAACGTTATTTTAAAGATATTGTTAAAAATTGGAATGAAAAGAACGAAAATTGTTCGAGTTATGCTGCGTGCCGTTTTGAAAAATCATGTTTCGAGAAAAACGCGTTTAAAGTTTTGAAATGTGTTATGAACATGAAGAAATGAAAAATTCGACTGTTTTAAATTTTTTATCATTAATCTGCTATCCTAAGAACATAAAGCTGCCCTTCCATGTTTAAATATTCTTCCTCATTCTCTTTCCTCGAAGATTTTAAGGTAGAGTGTGCCTCTTTTGTCGCATCTGTCAAGGAGCGCTCGGCGTGGTTGATCCGCTTAGCGTCGGCTTCCAGAAAAAAATTGTATGATTGGACACCAATATCCATCTCTAAAGCTTTCAAAATTCGGAGAATGTTTGTCAGGCCATCATTAAAATTATACACAGCAATATCAGTCGCTATTTTCAAGACTTTTTTGCCGCTTGAATAAGATTCTGGAGCCAAATTCCAAACGGTAGCATTAAAGCTTTCGTTGCTATTTTCTGAAGACATCCATTGTTTATTAGAGAAGTTAGAAACCAAAAGGTAGGATTAGGTTGTACCGTCCCAACAGGGATTAATTTGACACCGGTAGTCGTTTCGAAGCAGTCCGACGTGTAGGCGTTAGTGGAGGGGAGAGAGTTTCGTCTCCCCGGACGCCTTGAGTTCGGGCCGGGGAGCACTAGGTGGCGACGAGATCGCGGGTGTTCTCTCGCAGGTGCTCTCCCGGCATGCCGTTCGGATATATTGGAGTTCCGAATAGCGGTACATAGGTGTCTGGGGCAGGGATCGTCTGTTGTCAGCCCCACTGACGAGTCTGACAGACGATCCCGAGACGAAACGCCTTTCTCTCTCCTACAGACGCGCTTGGGAAAGAGCTCGAAATTTCAAGGAAACAAATTTCTATCGGGTAATAACGCTTTTGCCCCATATTCTAGAAGGTTCAAAGCATCTTTTAAGCCAATAAAAAAAAAATCGATTTTTCGAAAAATTTACAGTGGTGTTACCCCTTAACAAGATCAAAATTATTTACTTTCCTGATTTATAATAAAGATCTTATCAGTATAGAAGCAGACGATGCATTTACGATAATCGCAATGCCGTGGCGATCTATGCGTTCATTTACAATCTATTCGCATAGTTACTTCGGTGGATTCGGCATTTCGATTTCTATGAATTTAAACATTTCTTCGAGAACGTTCCTTTGTTCAAAATTTGCCGTTGTCGCTAGGCAGTTCTTAGAATTTCTAATACAATAGTGTTTATTGCTTTGAACGACCCTTGATTTTCGAACGACGCGACGGTCGAACGTTCGCGACGTTGATTTTATAAGGGTTCTCATTCCTTAGTTTCATTGTTTAAATACATATTCATCCATCTACTCTTTCACACTATCATTCCGATCAGGTAATAATGATCCTGGTTGGACCGGCTGACGCTTTGTGCAATAGAGAGAGAAAGAGTTTTTTTAACAAAGAAGTTATTACGGTTTTCCCTTTTCCCCGCAGTTACCAAGGGAAATTCCCGGAATGCGAAGCACTGGCTAACTGCGTAGCGCTGGTGTTATGATAACTGCTCTCTCTCTCTCTCGAGCTAACTCGAGTTTTTGTGCGTTGTATTAGACTGTATTGTGTTACTATGGTTGGCGACGATAGTTTCATGGAGGGTCACGTAAACTATTGCGAAAAAGGAAAAGCGATAGAAGAAGTAAAAATAGAAAGAATTAAACTCAAACTCTTCCTTGTACACCCCTGTATGAGAAATCCTCGTAACCTCGAAAGGCTTGACAAGAATGCACAAGGTCGAGGAGGAATGAAAAGTTTGGCGGAAAGGTGAAACACCCACCTCACGACCCTTACATGAGATACTCTCGTAACCCAAAAGGGCTTGATAAGGAACGCAAGGCGGATAAATTTCAAATTTTCCGCAGGGGCGTAACAATATCGTGTTTGCTATCATTTTAATCAGAAAAATCTCTCTAATGCGCTAGTAAAAGTTTCAATGAGAAAAAGTCGAAAATAAAAAAGTTTTATAATTGAATTCGGATTAGTAACACCGATACGTTTCCGCTGCTCGCTTTGAATCCTTGGACCTCTCGCTCCTCCACTATCTGTCCCTTTCTACGTTCACGCTTGGCTTGCGCCGCATGTAAACACAGAATCGACACCTAGGCTGGAATGCAACCACTGTGTCCCAATCTCGGTTGCATTTATTCGAAAACTTTGAAATGTATTTGGTATCCTTGTTAACGATTAAGTAGATATTATTAATAGCTATGGAATATTGGTATAAATGAAATAGAAATTATTTTACACTTTTTAGTGCATTTCGATGTCGGATTTGTTTTTTGTTAAAAATTATTTTATTGCACACTTTTTAGTGGAACCAGTAGTATTTGTAGTATAGTGTGAGGTGATTTTAGATTTCTGTTGCTTAGCTAATAGCCATAAACCGAAAATAAATTGACCGAATTTAAGTTGTTAATAAACAACAAATTTCATAAATTTTTACGAGTGAGATCATCGCTGATATACAGGGTGTCACGCGACTACTTCGACAGCCGAAGAGGGATGATTGCTGGGGTGATTCTAAACAAATTTTTTCTTTGCCAAAATGTTGATTCGTTTTCGAGTTATCAACAAAAAACACCGATCAATCCGAGCGTGTACAGCGCGCGGGCTCAGGGATTGCAATGTCGGCTACGAAAACCGGGCCTGACGTAGGTCACGAACGAACGGCTCGGCACCCTGTTGGCATAGCACAATAAAAAAACTGAACTGGTAGAACATTTTTAGTCGTTTAAAAATATTTTTCAACAAAAAAAAAACCGACTTCGAAATGCACTAAAAAGTGTAAAATAATTTCTATATCATTTATACCAGTATTCCACAGCTATTAATAAAATCTACTTAATCATTAAATAGGATACTAAATACATTTCAACCTTTTCGGAGGCGGCGCAAAATTAAAAACTTTTCTTCTACTAGGAAGATCCTAGTTCAGATGTTGGAAACCTATCAAATCGTTATTGGCAGCATCGTATATTCGGGTATTTTTAATTTTGCGCCGCCTGCGAAAAGGTTGAAATGTATTCAGTATACTATTTACCGAGTACATAAATAGGTTTTATTAATAGCTGTTGGGTATTTGTATAAATCAAGTAGAAATTATGTATTTCATATTTTTTAATGCATTTCGAAGTCGGTTGTATTTTTTGTTAAAAATTATGGTAATTATTTAGAGATACGGACCACCCTCCGATGACCTTGACCTTGACATATGTTGTCAAGGTCACCCTCCTGAGTGACCTTCAGAAGGTTTTAGCCGTCGCCCGTTTTTTATTAAAAAGTTATTAACCAATAAAGTTTCGAAAATATAGCAGTTATTTTGAGTATTAAAACGCATAATGGTTTGCGCAAAGCGTTATAAATATTACCGTAAGTTGTCGATTAATATGCTATGTCATGATAATGAATTGCCCTCGACAAAGATTTCTGGAAAAGGAGCTGAATATTTCATCATGCACAGCAGTTGATTGGGTGAACTTTTGCCAAGAGATAATTAATTTATTTCCTAATGATTTTATTCGTAAATGTACATATATAATATTTGAATACAACAATGTGGCATTTTAGCTCATGAATAAATGGTTGATGTGCAAACAAAATCCAATTGGTGGAAATGGAATCATCGTCGAAATTGATGAAGCTAAATTCGGACGTCGAAAATACCATCGTGGACGATTGATCACAGGACAATGGCTCTTTGGTGGTATACAACGGGGCACGAAAAATATGTTTGTCGTGCCAGTTGTATCTCGTAGTGCAGAAGTGCTACTACCCTTAATCGAAAAATACATTGCTCCTGGGTCAATAATCTACAGCGATTGTTGGAAAGCTTATAAGAAAATCGACAAAAAATATATCAACATAGCGTAGTCACCCATTCTGAAAATTTTGTTGATCCAAATACGGGTATCCATACCCAAAACAGAGAACGCTTATGGAGAGATATTCGCGGAGGTATTCCACAATATGGTCGTAGAAAATACCATTTTCACCATTATTTAGCAGAATTTATATTTAGAAAAACATACGATTTCAACGAACGGTTGGATGAATTTTTTGAAATAATGTCTACTATGTACCCTTTAACGGAAAATATAAATGAATAAATGAATTAAATTTATTATTATTATTGAAACCATACATAGATGTGATAGGTTAGGTTAGGTTATATATTTAAATCCGGCCGACGCTGGGCGGCCGGCAACGCTTTCTCCAAATGATAGTGTTGTTTAAATAATAACGAAAGAGTTGCCAGCCACCTTACGGCGGCCGGATATAAATATATAACCTGACCTAAACTAATACATCAATAATATTCACTTCTAATTGAGTTTTAATGGACATTTCCACCTTAATTCTTACAAATTTGTTTTGGTTAATAACTTTTTAATAAAAAACGAGCGACGGCTAAAACCTTCTGAACGTCGCTCAGGAGGGTGACCTTGACAACATATGTCAAGGTCAAGGTCATTGGAGGGTGGTCCGTATCTTTAAATAATTACCAAAATTATTAAAATATCTTTTCCATAATGCTGAGATCTTTAGATTGTAACATTAAATCAATTTTCAATTATATTATAAAATGAAGTGATTATTCGTCCAAATAATAATCTAAATTATAGCCAGAAGAAAAAGTATCAACAGCGCGTGTTCACCGACCGTTAAACATGTTTGCCCTTCGCTAATCGCACGAGCGCATGCAAAAACTCGCACACAATCGAAGACTTGACGATGGCAACAAGTTCAAAGACCGAAACGCCCCCCCCCCAAGCCCGGTTGCGTCGCGTCGTTCAAAATCGAAAGTTTCCACCACCACCGTTGCGTCGCTGAGCTGAACCCCCTCCACCATACATGGGCCCTTCGTCGTTCGTCGCCATTACAGAATCATTCCGAATACAACGGTCGAACTGTATTGACGCGTTATCTAATATACTCACTCGTGCGTTTCTTGGTTTAGAAAAATTAACCTATGTTAACTTCTGTATAAACGTGTGTTAGGTCTAGCTAGTTATTCAGTGTTACTAACTACCTTTTTGTAATTATACTTTGAAATTGTATTAATTTCGGTTGTCGGTTTTTTTCTGTAGCTGTTTGTTCGGGTATCGAGACAAGTTCTGAAGTTGCGAATTCGGTGCCCGTTTTTCGCGAAGAAGGCTTTATCGAAGAATCATCGTTTTTGGTCGACGTTTCTTTATGTGGAAACGAAAACTGTAAGCAAATCGAACTTGGAGAACGTTACTACCTTCAACCTGCAGACTACGGGCATCTTCGAATTCTGGTAAGTGATGCAGTTTCTATTCCCTTTGACATTGTATCTTTGCATGAAAATTTTCATTCTGCGTTTAATAATGATTGGCGTCGGCAGAAGCGAATCAATTAAAGGGGGCATTTTCCATGATACATAGAAAATAAGCCAATTTCAAGTTCCTTTTTCTCAGAATTTACTTTAGGCATCAACTTCAAATTATAAATGCGTGGATTTATTTGAACTCTAACCTTTAACATAAGAGATACTGGTAATCTTATTGTAAGCCGAATTTCAAAAAAATCTTTTTCTAAAATATGTATTACCCTTAGTAGTAAAAGCCCACAGAATTGTAACTAAATCGGCTAAATAATTACTGAGAAAAACGAACACAAGTGCAGGAAAACGTGTGATTTTATAAAGGCAGTATTTTTCTAAAATTTTGTAACTCACGCTCAACTTCGTGAACAATTTTCAAAAATTGTTTATTATTAAATAAAGAAATAAAAGAATTCGATTTTCGGTAAATGTTCGGAAGTGTAACTCCCGTCAGAATCGAGCTGATTTTTTTTGTGTGGTTTCTTACAGTTAAAAAACATCATATTTAATATTATTATGGCAGCGCATCAACAAAAACAATGTCAATAAATATTTGTTTAAAGATTTTTATTCGTCGATCTTTCGAACTTTTTTTCACGGTTTCTAAAAGAAATATTCTGTTCTTTCAAAATACAATAGACATACAAACTATTTTAACAATTCTTCATTATAAAATTGCTGAATAGCATCGAAGATGTATGTGTATGTGCATGTACGCGTTCACTGTGCGCGGTGAAAACTCGACGAAATAGATAATCGGCAATATAACCAGCCATGTGGTAATCACGTTTTTACCGCGTTTGGGAGGCAAATACCCCACTGTGCGTCGTCCGAATTTTGGAATATTACCACGACCATCACGCCATATTTTTTAAATATTTTGTGTATATGTTCCCGAATCTGGATCGACGAAATTTAATGAATGATTCACCGTTAGATGTTGAAATCCTGGCATAAATCAAATACATCAGTAGCAAATATGAAAGCATAAAAAAGTATGAAAATTTTGCAATTTACCTTCTTCGTTAAGACAATTGTAGGCCTTCCAACAATCAGACATGATTGTCGTTCTTGGTTTAATACGACGTTTTATAATTTCTAATAATGTCGCTGATGTTCGATTATTGACCTTTTCCATGAATACTTGTTTGGATTCACGTTCGAGTCCACCGAAAAGCCACTGCCATTCGATAATTCTTCCACGATTATATTTCCGTTTCCCGAATTTCGCTTCGTCGCGTTGATCTCAACGATTTTTCCAGGACCATCCAGTTGGTCGGAAGAATTGATTAACAGCCAGTGTTCTAACGCCTCTCGGATGTAGCTGCTCCAGTTAAATACTGTTTCCGAATTCATTTTCAATTCCACCATCAGAAATATTTGATGCGGCGAATTCAGAATTATATACAGGGACACAAACAAGCAACAGTTGTCAGGAGATAAATGTGAATTGTGTAGCCAAGTGTCTGTTTTTATCGATTGTGTGAAATTACACTTTTTCCTTATTATTTTTTTGTTCTTTTTCACTTTTTTAACCGGTTGGCATCGCCACTGCAAGGTTTTTTCATTTAACGCAGCACTCTCTCCACACTGCGAACATTTTATTTCGCGTGAAAGTATGTATTCCGTGTTTCCGCAAGAATTCTATACTATCGGTACAATTTCTAAATAAAGTGCGCGCGTCTACAAGACTTATTGTACAATCAGTACACTCCATTGTGAAATATGAATTGAATATTTTCGAAAATTTTCTTACCTAAATCTCGATGTACATTAGTGTGTTTACTTTTGTGTTGCCCAGTATATTGGTGACCTATTCGCACATTGTATTTGCACGTTTATATTTTACCTACATCTAACGAATCTGCTAAGGCTTCTTCATGGACAATTCCAGATGTAAACAAAAAACAAAACATCCCCCTCGAGTTGAACAGTAACATATTAAATTCGTTTTGCTGGCTGGGGGGCTCTACCCCCAGACCCCCCCAAAATACTACACTAACTAATACCAATACCCATTTTTAATACAAGGAAATAATAAATACAATTTACAAAGTAACATATTTATTGGTATTAGTTAGTGTAGTTATTAGGGGGGTCTGGGGGGCACAGCCCCTCAGTCAGCAAAGCGAATTTAATATGTTACTATTCAACCGAATATTTTCTATTTCGTCGAGTTTTCACCGCGCACAGTGAACGCGTACATAAAATCTTTAAAAAAATATTTATTGATATTGTTTTTGTTGATGCGCTGCCATAATAATATTAAATATGATGTTTTTTAACTGTAAGAAACCACACAAAAAAAATCAGCTCGATTCTGACAGGAGTTACACTTCCGAACATTTACCCGATTTTCGGACTTCTAAAATGCCCACTTTTTTAAAGATTTCTGGTGCCCCGGGATTATCAAACTTTCGTGAGCCCCCATAGTTGATAAATTTAGTTAGAAAATTGCAAATAATTCAAAGTACTATATGGGATCGATAATCCTCGCATTTAAGACTCTAGAAGAGTCTTGGAAACATCTAAACATATGGAAACATCGAAAGGATTCGCATTTAATAATTTAATGATTTGAAAAGTTTAAAAGGAGAGGATTTATTTTGTTGACAATGGATTCAAAATTTGCAAAATTATAGTTATAGATTATAGTTATATTTATAGATTTAAATCATCATATAATGATATAAGAATTAAAAGGAGAGGATATATTTTTTAGCAATTGGATCAAAAATGTATAAAATTGCAATAGATTTTAAAGTTTGAAATTTTGTAATGTATTATGTAATAATGGCGGTAAATAAGCATTGATTCTTTCCACACAAGCTTCTTATTAGCGTTGGATTAAGGAGAAATCTGAGGGGGATTAAATAAACTATTATTTATAAATTTTCTTTCTGATTTATTATCTGCAAATGTTTCATTTCGTATTCCTAGTTAATATAGAGGGTTGCTAAATGGAAAAACTTGAAAAGCTCGGTTTTTAACCTACCATTTACTATGTTAATAAATATTAAACAATCTTTTCCTTACTGTTGCCTCTCCTTTATGATATTTAATTTGATTTATCTTTATCTAGAATAAATCGCAATTCCTGAACCATGTTTATCAATCATCCGGGCCCAAGAAATCTAATTCAGTTCTGCTTCTTATTGAAAATATCAATATACGTTAATACATTTATTAACATTATATCTGACGAGATAATCCCGATTGGAATGTTCGTTACAACTTTGGATTATTCGAAGCAGTTCTAACATAAGTAGGTACGGCAAAAACGGCCTCAGTGTTTACATTCCTTTCCTCGAACTCTCGAGCCATTGGCTCGACAAAATTGTCTAAACAATTTTTGCACACAGATTTTCTTATATTGTACTGTTCGTTGCTGGTAAGTTGCCGTCCAGTCAAATTCGTTGACCTACCTCCAGTCACACGTATTAAGTTTATTGGCCGAGGCTCTTACATCCACAAATGCCCTTCAATAAGAACAGACATTGAAACGGAATGAGATAAAGCGATAGCCAGCAACGATTCGGACGCATTGATGTAGACGTAGATTCGGGGTTTACATTATTAAGAAAACAGCAGAGTTTTTACACGTTCCATAAATTTTGCATAATAATAACTGTTGCCAAGAACGAGTATTATAAATAAAATAATTTTTAACAAAAAACAAATCCGACTTCGAAATACACTAAAAAGTGTAAAATAATTTCTATTTCATTTATACCAATATTCCATAGCTATTAACAATATCTACTTAATCGTTAAATAGGATACCAAATACATTTCAAACTTTTCGGAGGCGGCACAAAATTAAAAACTTTTCCTCTACTAGGAAGATCCTAATTCGGGCGTCGGCAATTTATGATAAATGACGCATTTGATAATTCCAAGTAAACAATATTTAACGAGAATTACTGCGAATTAACTATACTGCAGTGCACGAGTGACCGCACTTAACTCGCGCAGCTGACTAGGTCTAGGGAGATTTTTAATAGCGTGTATGATCTCCTTTACAGCTTGCTTCTTACTTTGCGATCATATAATTTTTTCTTTGAAAAATGACAGGAATTTCATTGTACATATCGTGAAACTTTAAAATATCATCACCGGTTATCAGTTATGGTACGTCATATATTTCTGCCCACTATTTATATGATCGTAAAATATAATAAGAAGCAAGCTGTATAGGGGAATAACACACGTTATTAATAATCTCTCTAGACCTAGTGAGCTGCGCGAGTTAAGAGCTATGTGAACCTGGCACCCGACTTTTAAAAAATTAACTTTTTTTTTCATAAAACCGTAGTATATCGTTTGTAGTTGATTGTAGTAAAAATATTTTCGTTTGTAGTTGAATCAATTAATAAATAAACAAAATTGAAAAATTGACCAGCACCCGACATTGAGATATTTCAAATCGGTTTTTTGCATATGATAGAGAATCGTTTGTAGTTGTTTGTAGTGAAAAAAGTTTCGTTTGTAGTTGAATAGTTTAAAAGTTATAGGTGATTGTTTATCCGCACAAGAGGTAACTTCGTAAATTTTCAAGATTTTTGAAATCGGTCTTTTCCATGTGATTCAGAGTCGTCTGTAGTTGTTTGTAGTGAAAAGAGTTTCGTTTGTAGTTGAATAGTTTAAAAGTTACAGCCGATTGTTTATACTCCGAAGAGGTAACTTTCTCAATTTTTAATATTTTTCAAATCTTCCTTTTCCATCTGATAGGCAATCGTTTGTAGTTGTTTGTAGTGAAAAAAGTTTCGTTTGTAGTTGAATAGTTTAAAAGTTATAGGTGATTGTTTATACCCATCAGCCAACTTCGTCAATTTTTAATATTTTTCAAATCTTCCTTTTCCATCTGATAGGGAATCGTTTGTAGTTGTTTGTAGTGAAAAGAGTTTCGTTTGTAGTTGAATAGTTTAAAAGTTATAGGTCATTGTTTATACCCATCAGCCAACCCTGTTAATTTTTAATATTTTTCAAATCTTCCTTTTCCATGTGATAGGGAATCGTTCGTAGTTGTTTGTAGTGAAAAGAGTTTCGTTTGTAGTTGAATAGTTTAAAAGTTACAGCCGATTGTTTATACTCCGAAGAGGTAACTTTCTCAATTTTTAATATTTTTCAAATCTTCCTTTTCCATCTGATAGGCAATCGTTTGTAGTTGTTTGTAGTGAAAAAAGTTTCGTTTGTAGTTGAATAGTTTAAAAGTTATACATGATTGTTTATACCCATCAGCCAACTTCGTCAATTTTTAATATTTTTCAAATCTTTCTTTTCCATCTGATAGTGAATCGTTTGTAGTTGATTGTAGTGAAAAAAGTTTCGTTTGTAGTTGAATAGTTTAAAAGTTATAGGTGATTGTTTATACCCATCAGCCAACTTCGTCAATTTTTAATATTTTTCAAATCTTCCTTTTCCATCTGATAGGGAATCGTTTGTAGTTGTTTGTAGTGAAAAAAGTTTCGTTTGTAGTTGAATAGTTTAAAAGTTATAGGTCATTGTTTATACCCATGTAACATCCAGCAGGAAGAGGAGTAAATAAGAAGAAGTTCAATAATTAATATTTATTAAAATATTTATTCATTTTTCGTTTTTTTTTTTATATAATTATAAACATGTAACAGTTCATTTTTATTTATTTTGTACTACATTGATTTAGATAATTATATTTATATTTAATAACTAAACAGAATCTTATATTTATTAATATTTACGTTTAACAAAAATTTTATATACTTCAGAATATACGTCGATAATTCTACCGCGTCGATAATTCTACCGCGTCGATAATTCTACCGCGTCGATAAAAGATCGACACAGCGCGCGAAATAAATAGAGAGAGATAGCAATAGCGAATAGAAAGAGATAGGAACAAGCGCAGAGTAGAAAGAGACGGCAATAGCGCGTAGACAGAGATAGCGATACGCACGGAGTCACGTACGCGCAGGTCAAAGTCCGAACACTTCCGGTATCGAAAACACAGGTAGAAAAAACTGCTACGTCAGCAGTTCTCCGGTATAAATACGAGCGTGCCGCGCAAAGAATTTTCACTTCGATTCTGATCGTAGTCCGAGACGGGTCTATGATACGATTTATATAGAATTCAGTAATCTTAGACTCTTTTGTCGGCAAAGCGGCAAAGGTTCCGCGTCAGACCCGGGGCGCTCAACTATCGGTTCGCAGCGGTTCTCCTACGTGTCAGGTTCGCACCCAAGCTTAACGAGCGAGCGAAAGCCGAAGCTCCTTGGATGCGGCCTATCAGTACACTGGCTCTAGAGCGACGATACCGTTTTGCAGAGTTCGCTACCAAGTATAACGAGCGAGCGAAAGCAGAAGCTCCTTGGATGCGGCCTGTTCATTGACGGCTAAGTTGCCCAGAAACCGAACTGCGGCCGAACGAGCCAACTCCTACAGCGTCGGAACGGATCTTGGCCAATTTCCCGACAATTCTTTCGAATCATTTATATTATATTAAATTATATTAAATTATATTAAATTATAAATTCAAGTTTTATAATCGTATCTAGAACCGCATTTACTAATCAATTTATTTACTCTGTATTTTTTATTTAGGTTGAATTATTTTTGTAATAATCTAATTTTCTTTTATTGTATTCCAATTTAGGCACAAACACGATTGTTAGTTTCTTTGTATTTTTCAATCCAGGGCGTACTCATTGTACACTACTAATATCATTATTTTCTTCTGTATTTCAAACACAGGGCGCAACATTTGTTAATTAACTACATTAATTCAATTCAATATCTAATTACTTCAATTCATTATTTAAATTCAATATTTAATCACGTTATTTAATTACGTTCAATATTCTTTATTTTATTTTTATATTATACACAAGACACCACATTTAATTTCTTGAATAAACACTCACTTATTATCATTTTGAGAAAGGAATCTAGCGTTGGATTTTACTCCTTTACCGCGTGCCACCCGAACCTATAATCCCTTCCTATAATTAATAATACATAATATATATAAATACGAGTCGCCTTCTCATAGGGAACCGCTCTCCCTACGCGTCGGTGCAGTAGCGTGCTCGCGAATAATTCCGGGACGTTACACCCATCAGCCAACTTCGTCAATTTTTAATATTTTTCAAATCTTCCTTTTCCATCTGATAGTGAATCGTTTGTAGTTGATTGTAGTGAAAAAAGTTTCGTTTGTAGTTGAATAGTTTAAAAGTTACAGCCGATTGTTTATACTCCGAAGAGGTAACTTTCTCAATTTTTAATATTTTTCAAATCTTCCTTTTCCATCTGATAGGCAATCGTTTGTAGTTGTTTGTAGTGAAAAAAGTTTCGTTTATAGTTGAATAGTTTAAAAGTTATACATGATTGTTTATACCCATCAGCCAACTTCGTCAATTTTTAATATTTTTCAAATCTTCCTTTTCCATCTGATAGGGAATCGTTTGTAGTTGTTTGTAGTGAAAAAAGTTTCGTTTGTAGTTGAATAGTTTAAAAGTTATAGGTCATTGTTTATACCCATCAGCCAACCCTGTTAATTTTTAATATTTTTCAAATCTTCCTTTTCCATGTGATAGGGAATCGTTCGTAGTTGTTTGTAGTGAAAAGAGTTTCGTTTGTAGTTGAATAGTTTAAAAGTTACAGCCGATTGTTTATACTCCGAAGAGGTAATTTTCTCAATTTTTAATATTTTTCAAATCTTCTTCTTCCATCTGATAGGCAATCGTTTGTAGTTGTTTGTAGTGAAAAAAGTTTCGTTTATAGTTGAATAGTTTAAAAGTTATACATGATTGTTTATACCCATCAGCCAACTTCGTCAATTTTTAATATTTTTCAAATCTTCTTTTCCATCTGATAGTGAATCGTTTGTAGTTGATTGTAGTGAAAAAGTTTCGTTTGTAGTTGAATAGTTTAAAAGTTATAGGTGATTGTTGATACCCATCAGCCAACTTCGTCAATTTTTAATATTTTTCAAATCTTCCTTTTCCATCTGATAGGAATCGTTTGTAGTTGTTTGTAGTGAAAAAAGTTTCGTTTGTAGTTGAATAGTTTAAAAGTTATAGGTCATTGTTTATACCCATGTAACATCCAGCAGGAAGAGGAGTAAATAAGAAGAAGTTCAATAATTAATATTTATTAAAATATTTATTCATTTTTCGTTTTTTTTTTTTATAATTACAAACATGTAACAGTTCATTTTTATTTTTTTTGTACTACATTGATTTAAATAATTATATTTGTAATTAACAAATAAACAGAATCTTATATTTATTAATATTTACGCTTAACAAATATTTTATATACTTCAGAATATACGTCGATAATTCTACCGCGTCGATAATTCTACCGCGTCGATAATTCTACCGCGTCGATAAAAGATCGACACAGCGCGCGAAATAAATAGAGAAAGACAGCAATAGCGAATAGAAAGAGATAGGAACAAGCGCAGAGTAGAAAAAGACGGCAATAGCGCGTAGACAGAGATAGCGATACGCACGGAGTCACGTACGCGCAGGTCAAAGTCCGAACACTTCCGGTATCGAAAACACAGGTAGAAAAAACTGCTACGTCAGCAGTTCTCCGGTATAAATACGAGAGTGCCGCGCAAAGAATTTTCACTTCGATTCTGATCGTAGTCCGAGACGGGTCTATGATACGATTTATATAGAATTCAGTAATCTTAGACTCTTTTGTCGGCAAAGCGGCAAAGGTTCCGCGTCAGACCCGGGGCGCTCAACTATCGGTTCGCAGCGGTTCTCCTACGTGTCAGGTTCGCACCCAAGCTTAACGAGCGAGCGAAAGCCGAAGCTCCTTGGAAGCGGCCTATCAGTACACTGGCTCTAGAGCGACGATACCGTTTTGCAGAGTTCGCTACCAAGTATAACGAGCGAGCGAAAGCAGAAGCTCCTTGGATGCGGCCTGTTCATTGACGGCTAAGTTGCCCAGAAACCGAACTGCGGCCGAACGAGCCAACTCCTACAGCGTCGGAACGGATCTTGGCCAATTTCCCGACAATTCTTTCGAATCATTTATATTGTATTAAATTATATTAAATTATATTAAATTATAAATTCAAGTTTTATAATCGTATCTAGAACCGCATTTACTAATCAATTTATTTACTCTGTATTTTTTATTTTAGGTTGAATTATTTTTGTAATAATCTAATTTTCTTTTATTGTATTCCAATTTAGGCACAAACACAATTGTTAGTTTCTTTGTATTTTTCAATCCAGGGCGTACTCATTGTACACTACTAATATCATTATTTTCTTCTGTATTTCAAACACAGGGCGCAACATTTGTTAATTAACTACATTAATTCAATTCAATATCTAATTACTTCAATTCATTATTTAAATTCAATATTTAATCACGTTATTTAATTACGTTCAATATTCTTTACTTTATTTTTATATTATACACAAGACACCACATTTAATTTCTTGAATAAACACTCACTTATTATCATTTTGAGAAAGGAATCTAGCGTTGGATTTTACTCCTTTACCGCGTGCCACCCGAACCTATAATCCCTTCCTATAATTAATATACATAATATATATAAATACGAGTCGCCTTCTCATAGGGAACCGCTCTCCCTACGCGTCGGTGCAGTAGCGTGCTCGCGTATAATTCCGGGACGTTATACCCATCAGCCAACTTCGTCAATTTTTAATATTTTTCAAATCTTTCTTTTCCATCTGATAGTGAATCGTTTGTAGTTGATTGTAGTGAAAAAAGTTTCGTTTGTAGTTGAATAGTTTAAAAGTTACAGCCGATTGTTTATACTCCGAAGAGGTAACTTTCCCAATTTTAATATTTTTCAAATCTTCCTTTTCCATGTGATAGGGAATCGTTTGTAGTTGTTTGTAGTGAAAAGAGTTTCGTTTGTAGTTGAATAGTTTAAAAGTTATACGTGATTGTTTATACCCATCAGCCAACTTCGTCAATTTTTAATATTTTTCAAATCTTCCTTTTCCATCTGATAGTGAATCGTTTGTAGTTGATTGTAGTGAAAAAAGTTTCGTTTGTAGTTGAATAGTTTAAAAGTTATGAGCAATTGTTTATCCGCACAAGAGGTAACTTCGTAAATTTTCAAGATTTTTGAAATCGGTCTTTTCCATGTGATTCAGAGTCGTCTGTAGTTGTTTGTAGTGAAAAGAGTTTCGTTTGTAGTTGAATAGTTTAAAAGTTACAGCCGATTGTTTATACTCCGAAGAGGTAACTTTTTCAATTTTTAATATTTTTCAAATCTTTCTTTTCCATCTGATAGGGAATCGTTTGTAGTGTTTTTTGTAGTGAAAAAAGTTTCGTGGGTACCCCATAGGTGTGGGTACTGGAATAATATATAAACTGACATAAAATAATTTGTAACGAAAATACACCTAGTTCTAAATGCACTGAATTATATGAAATACTTTCTATTTTCTTATTGTAATAATTTCTATTACATTTATACCAACATTCCATAACTGTTAATAATAAAAGCTATTTAATCGTCAAATAGTATACTAAATACATTTCAATCTTTTCGGAGGCGGTGCAAAATTAAACATAGTCGAATAAATTAATGATGCTGCCAATAACGATTTGATCGCGGTATGGCGAAGTTGGTAATTAATAATTATTTTATATTTTATTTTATTTTGTACTTTTTAGTGCATTTTGTTAATGTAGAACGAGGTTTTATTAGTAATTGTCACGTAATTGTGAAAACGAAATAGAAGTTATTTTATACTTTTTAGTGCATCTCGAAGTTGGTTGCAGTTTGTTGATAGAAATTATTTTATTTCACACTTTTTAGAGGAATGAACGGAATTGGTCGGATATCGTAAGGTGGTTTATTGTTATTATTGGTTAATTGATAAAAGAGAACAATGTGAATAATATTGTTTTTAATATTTTCATTTTTTGTTTAAGTTTGATAAGATGCAGGGTTGAAATAAATGTGGATTATTTATGTACAGTGCAGTGCCAAAGTATTCGTCCACCTTTGAAAACAGAATACCTCGCTTAAAAGTGTAGCAAATGACCGAAGGTTTCTCGATAAGCTATAAAAATTAATTTACTAAGATATGTACCTTTGTCGTTTTTAAAAATAAAAATGTGCCGAAATGGGGAAAGTATAGTAAAAGGCAACTTTTTAACTTGTTTATCTGAACCTGTAACGAAAATTTGAAATATGACATTTGTAAATTTAAATATGTTATGTGTATCCTGAACAATTGATTAAGATCGGTCAACGCATTTAAAAGTTATAAGTAATTGAAATCTCCGAAAATCGCGACTTTTCATGTAAGAACGGACTTAATCACGATCTTAGCTGAAAAGTCGCGATTTTCAGAGATTTCAATTACTTATAACTTTTAAATGCGTTGACCGATCTCGATGAATTTTTCAGGATACACATAACATTTAAATTTACAAATGTCATATTTTAAATTTTCGTTACAGGTTGAAATAAAAAAATAATAATTGTCTTTATTATTTCTTTCCCAATTTCAGCAAATTTTAATTTTTTAAAACGACAAAGGCATAGATCTTAGTAAATTAATTTTTGTAGCTTCTCGAGAATCCTTAAGTTATTTGGTCCAATTTTAAGGGAGGTATTGTGTTTTAAAAGTTGGACGAATACTTTTGCGGTCCACTGTATATACAGGGTGTTCCGTAACTTGTGTAACTCTCGGAAACAGGGGGTTGCTGGGGTGATTCTGAACAACATTTTCCTTTACCAAAATGTCGTTTGAAGCTTCGTTTTTGAGTTATTAAAGAAAAACTGTGGCCAATCAGAGCGCACGCCGGGCGCGCGCTGAGCCACGGGGGCGTTGGCTTTCAACGGCGCTCGGTCGTGGTCGTGAACAAATGCATTGGCACAGCGTAGGTATCAAGGGAAGAGTACGATAAATGTCTTTGTTATTCATGAATAACGAATGATTTCACATTGTTGTTCATTTAAGACGATGTAACATTTGTCGCACTCTTCCCTTGATACCTACGCTGTGCCAATGCATTTGTTCACAACCACGACCGAGCGCCGTTGAAAACCAACGCTCCCGTGGCTCAGCGCGCGCCGGGCGCGCGCTCTGATTGGCCAGTGTTTTTCTTTAATAACTCAAAATCGAAGCTTCAAACGACATTTTGGTATAGGAAAATGTTGTTCAGAATCACCCCAGCAACCCCCCGTTTCCAAGAGTTACACAAGTTACGGAACACCCTGTATGAAAAGGTAACTTACATAACTAAATAAAATTATAATACATACTAACAATGATTGTTTTTAAAAGATTTGTTTATTCATGCAAATGATATATAATATTTATTTGGCGGCCCTCCCCTGCCGCCTCTGCCGCTTCTTCCTCCGCCCCTCGGGAATCTCCCGCGGTAGGGCTTTCTCCGCGTTCCCGCAGCCGTTCCTCTTTCTGTAATGTAAAGTTTGAACAGTTATGTATTTTAGAATGAAAGTTTTATTTATGATGCAAATTGGTTATATTATTTGTTTGATGGGAACTCTGATACTTACTACGTGGCGCCTTATCCTCCTCCTGCTCCTTTCCGGTATTGCTGGATGTTGTTGCCGCAGGCTCCGGCCTTTGTTGCAGCTGCTGGTGCAGCACCGTTATTTGGTGGTGCATGAGCTGCTGCTGCCTCTCCTGCTCTACGCGCTCTCGGTCACGCTGCTCCCGCTGCTCCTGCAACTGCTGCTGCAGTTGCCTTACGTCCATATACCTTACATCCATATTTTTGAATCATGCAATATATTCATGTTCAATTAAAGTTGAAATTATACTTACGGTTATTTTGTTGTTCCTCATCCATCTGTTATGAAAAAAGAAGAAAAAGAAAATATTATTAATTAAAGAAAAATAATCGGAATTTGTGGGTGAAGTTCCGAAAAGCACTGACCGTCTATGTTTTTGAAAGTTAGTATTGTTACGTTTTTTTAATACGCTAATTACGAATATCATAGTAAAAAATTGGTGACTATTTAACCATCGTAAGGCGGCCGGCAACGCTTTCGCGAAATAATAACGAATTCTTTAAACAACATTATTATTTGCAAATTCTTGTGACGGCGACGTGTCATCAAATTAAAGATAAAGTGGCTCCCAAAAGTCTGCGTACAGCATTTAAAAGAGAATACCTCATTTACAATTGGACGAAATGACTTGAGGTTTTTTGACAAGCTATAAAAATTAATTTTCTGAAATATTTGCTTTTGTCGTTTTAAAAAATGACAATTTGTTGAAATCGTGAAAGAAAAATTTTTAATATTTCAATTTTTTTATGTGAGCCTATAATGAAAATTTAAAATATTTCTTTCGTAGATTCTAATAAGTTATGTGTATGCTGAAAATTTCATCGAGATCGGTAAATGCAGTTAGAAGGTCGAAAAAATTAAAATTCCCGAAAATTGCGACAAACGAAAGACATATTTTAAATTTTCATTATAGGCTCACATAAAAAAGTTGAAATATTACCGTTCACTATTTTCTTTCACGATTTCAACAAATTGTAATTATTTAAAACGACATAAGCACATACAACTTCTCGAAAAACGTCAAGTTATTTAGTCCAACTGTAAATTAGGTATTCGGTTTTAACACGTTGACTGCCGCAGTGAAAATGGGCATTTGTTACGAAGTTGTAATTATTAAGAATAGGAATAATTAATTTTCAAATTTCAAATGTCAAGCTTTTAATTTTATACTTTACATTATTAGTATAATAACAATACTATTGTAAATAATATTTTTCTATCTTTTTCATTTAGTTATTGGAGTGCGTGTAATTTGCGATGCCGGTCACCGGTAACCCCCTCGGCAGTCAACGTGTAAACTGTGTGCGCACACTTGTTGGACTCACTGTACGTTTAATTTTGTAACGCGTCGCCGCCATAAGAATTAACAAATAATAATGTTGTTGAAAGAATTACTTATTATTTCGGAAAAGCGTTGCTGGCCGCCTTACGATGCCCAAATAGTCCCCAACTTTTCACTATGATATTCGTAATCAGCGTATAAAACAAACGTAAGAATTGTATGTTTTAAAAAAAATCGAGGGTGAGTGGTTTCCATAAGTACACATATTTCGGATAAAATAAAATTTTCACTTACGGTAAAATTGTATTCTGACACTTCACAATCTATTCTTAATCTCTTCTGCGACTACTGACGCAGGAATGGTCTTCTGAATTTCCCTAAAAGCTGATCAGGCTCACTTTTCCCCCCACCACTCAGCGCAGCGAGCTCAGCGCAATCGACAGAAAACGGATTTTCTGGAAACTTGCAGTCTTTGAAAATGACCTCTCCAAAGGGTATAGCCGGGTAAGGTAGGCAAAATGGCTCTTGAACCAAATTAAATTCAGAATGCGTCATTCGATAACATATCACAAGAAAATACTGTACATCAATTTTCAACCCCCTATCTTAAGCAGAAGATCCCCTATCTTTAATTTTTTCAGATTTTGTGTTGTGGTACAACGTAGTTAAAAAATTGATTCAATATGTACTTCATACATATTCTACAAAAACAGCAAATAAAATTCGAAGTAAAAGTTACTTTTTCGTTCTAAATAATTGGTTTTTCATTTTTTTAACTACGTTGCACCACATCAAAAATCTGAAACAATTCGAGAGTAATAATTATGCTAATATGTTATTACCACAGTAATATAAAAGTAGCGCTCTTACATTTTCAGTAACAAATCGCGTTTCTTCAGATTGTTTGTTCGATTTTTCATCTTTTACAACTACAATTTGCAATGAAAAATTCTGAAAAAATTCCCTAAACTGCGCTACCGTGTTTGTAGTGTATCAGAATTTTTTCAGAATTTTTGGATGTTATGAAATAGGGGCAATGGGGCATGATCTGGAATCTCTTTTGGCCTCCATCACTGCCCCCCTGGTTAACCCCCCAGGGGGATGAAAATTGGTGTACAGTATTTTCTTTTGATATGCTATCGAATGACGCATTCTGAATTGAATTTGGTTGAAGGTCCATTTTGCCTACCTTACCCGGCTATACCCTTTAATTTGGCAAAGCAGTAGCGTGCACTTCTCAACATTTTCTCTGTACTCCGTTATAAACAGTTTGCGTTAAAAAATGAAGAACGCTCGAAATGGTGGACGGCCGTAACGTGAAATAATGGTAATCAGTAGGTTGCTGGTTCTAGTGTCGTTATCAATATTTTTTTTTCTTCTTTAATTAACCTGAATTTTTCGCCTAAAATTGATGAAATGTGTCCTCTCCTTAGCTTGATTAAAGCTGATTTCAGTAGACAAAGACAAAAAATTAATTCAATGCAAAGAAAGAAGACAGACGCACATGAAATAGATACCGCGACTGGACAAAGTAAACACGTAGCAAAGAAAATTTTATTTTCAGTCATTTTCGTCTTATCTTTATAATTGTAGCACCAATGGATACCTGACATTCTTCCGATGAAAATGTGTCCAAACACGATATAATTTGAACCATATTTACTGTACATAATTCATTATGGTTTACATGATGATTTACTGTACGTGATTCATTATGTATTTATTAGATAACGTAAATATGATCCGATTTACGTCGTAAAAACGACGAAGAATCGGACTATCTTTGTACGATGCATTGTAGCCAAGTTACCAAACATATTTGTCGGTGATGGTATGAAAGTCATCGCCTTCGACTAAGGTCGAATCGACCGACCGCATCAATTTTTCAAAACATGAAATTCTTTATTTTTCACCGCATCGGTATGAAAGTGGTACTAATGGATTGCTGGTGTTCTCCCGATTAAAATGATACCTCATATCACGTAAACCGGACTACTTTTAACGAAACTGGCTTTTAATTATGCATTTAGATTTTTCACGTAACTTGGTTCATTATTGTCCAACTTATGTCGCGTTTGGTATCATTTTGATCAGAAAAACATAAGGAATCGATTGACATCGCTTCCGCAAAGATGTGATAAAAAATGCGGAAGTTGGTATTTCTACAAGAGAAAACCATTTCCTCTTTCGGACGGCATACGTGGTACAGGCACGGCCACAAAACACAGAAATTCGGACCCTCGGTTGCACAAAAAGTTGTACAACTTTATTGCATAGTCTGAACGCGGCCTAACGGTAGTCTCAGGTACCGATACTACCCCTGTGACGTCGAGGAAATTCCAGATGGTTGCAAAGTGACCGTGGCGGGCAATAAACTGAGTAAGCGTTTTGACTCTGACAAAACATATTGAGAATAAAGAACCCCAAAATGAAACATACTAATCCCGAGGCAATAGAAGTAGACAATCAACACGAAAATATTTCTAGAAAAGTAGTAAACTGGTCGATGGCTTCATAAACTTATTGTTACCACGGTTCAGTTCAGAATATTTGTAAGCTGCGGAAGTATTGACTGCAAATACGTGTTTTATGATGTTAGGAAAAACCCGTGATTTCCATAAAACCGGACAGTTTCTTCTATTGAAAATTAAAGTAATTTACAAACTAACAATAATAAGAGAATGATAATAGAAGCAATAAACAATAATAATAGAATAAACAACATAGATTTGACAGCTCGGCTACATATAAGGCAGCCCATACCAAAGATGCATTTAATACGCAACATACAACATGCGACGTAATGTACATGTCATATGTTGCTAAATTGTGTAAACCAGTGCAGCAAATCAATCCTGAAAATTTAAAGAATGTTATATGCACGGTCGCATGGACCGCGTCGCGTGTCACATTACATCACACGCTTGACTGACTTCCATCGAGATAACATAGGCGCAGAAGTGATGTATACATAAGCGTAGAAACAGCGTAGGGACAATGTGAGGCGTCCGTCAGTATGGGCAGTGTGAGAGACATTACTGTACTGGTATACATTACTGTATATACAAAACTCCTTGTCGATGCGCCAGTAAAAAAGAGTTTTACAACATATTTCAATTTGTTATTTCTTCAAGAGTGGCATTTAAAACATCTTTTCGTATATTATATATCCATTTATGTATTTCAATAATTAGGGAACATTTGGAATATTTGTAATTACATGTCCTGTGTATTATTTAAAACCTATTAACTGGAACAACAATAATTATATAACATTCGTACACAGATGTGTACTAATATTAAATAATGGTCAAAAGAAATAAGAGGGAGTGTAATACGCAATTAGTAAATTGGAGCATGTTTCGTTCATGTGATTCTACATGCCTTCGGAAACGCATAGTGCGAGAATGAGAGGGCATGCTCGCTACCTCGGATCTCTCACTCGCTTCTCGCGTTCTCTATCGTCCCGTTTCGAGAACAAAGTCAAGCCAAATAGCATACCTGTTTCGAAATAAGCAACTGTTCGATCCCGAGCCACTTGCTTATTTCGAGGCAATCCTGTATCCGGCGTTTACTGTACTTTTTTCTTCCACCCTCACGACGCTTTGGTTTCTTAAATTCACTCACGCACGGTCACATTTCATCACCGATTCGTACACACATGCATTCTCATTGTGAAGAACTGTCATTTAGCCCAAACACTCTTTATTCACACCTCACTCGATCCGACTGCCTCGAGTGCCCAAACACCCTTATCTCTCGGAGTCTGATAATTTGGCGTAGAAAGAAGGAACATAATCGCAAAACGTATACGACAAACAGAAGTAGTACATACTTCTCAATGCTGACGACTTGTTTGTCGTGTATGTTTTGCGATTATGTTCCTTCCTTCCATGCCAAATTATCAGACTTAAATCTTAAAGTACAAAGATAATATTATACCTTATTTTAATGTTATACTTAGCAAAAATGTTTCTCTATCATGTGATATGATTAGATTTTCTGTTAGATTGCTAGTATTTGAAATATCCTAAAAAATATCTGCAGACGTCATGCGATTTAGGCGTCTCTTCCGCTTTTGTTCAGAGTTTATATTAGGGCTAGCTTTATGGCGGGGACTGTTGGTTCTTCTCAGCCGGGTCATTTGTACCATCCTGAGTGTCAGGCTTCGGATGGTACACGTGATCCTGGAGAATGGCGACGAAAGGCAGTTCCCCGCTGTAAATCAAAGTCTTGGGGGGGTACAAGTGAGGTCTTATTGTTAGTCGCCATTCTTTAAAACTTACGATTACATATTTGAGGGCTGCATTCGCCTACCCAGACGAATCTTGTAATCAGGAGTGATCAGCAGTCCTTACCAGCTTCCATTATTATTTAACATATTTACATGTTTATAATGTAGTAACAATTTATATCATTTATTCGATAGATTGCACAGAATTATTGCGTGAAAAAAGAATCTAAATATCTGCTATCGTAAAAGTATGCATCATTTCCAAAGTTGAATATTTGCAATTTGTGTTTAAGATTGATTACCTCGAACACTGTAAAAGGGTATAGCAGGATAAGATGGTCAAAAGTGCCCTTGAGCCGATTTTACTTCGCAATGCACCATTCGATAGCTTATCCCAAAAAACCATGGTACACCAAGTTTCAACCCTGTACCTCAACCGGGAGGGTAGTTACAGGGTAAGAAAGAATAAAATAATTTTTAACCGACTTCGAAAGGAGGAGGTTACTCAATTCGATCAGTATGTATTTTTTTTTTGTGTGTGTTCACTGATTACTCCGAGATGGATGTACCAATCGGAACGAAACCTTTAACATCTTGTAGGGTATGTCTTCCGGTTGGTCTCATTGAAAAAAAATTTTTCATTTTTTCATTGTTATTTCAAAACACAGGAAGTTTTTAATGTCCAGATTGGACGATTTCAATGACCTTTTAATATGTTGTCAGGGACATGATTCTGAACAACTTTTTCATTATAGATAATTAACGAAAAGTTTTAGTTTCCGAGATATTCGTGAAAAAACTATTGTTACTACTACATTGAATTCTACGTATGCCTACGTGTCTCTACTGGTGCATGAGTCAGCATGCAGTCGCCGATTCTCTACTGTTTCTTATATACCTGGGTACTATGCAAGGCATGTACCGATTGCGATGAAACCTTTCACATCTAATAGGAGATATTTCCGCGATATTTAACTTGCAAAAATGTATGCAATTTGTTATTGTTAATAATTATTGTGATAACTTGTATGGAACTTGTTATCGTTAAAAACTATCGTTATTGCAATTAACCGATAAGAACGGTAAACGACCTTACGGCATTCTACAATACTGCTCGTTCCACTAAAAAGTGTGAAATAAAATAATTTTTAACCAAAAATACAACCGACTTCGAAATGCACTAAAAAGTATGAAATAATTTCTACTTCATTTATACAAATACCCAACAGCTATTAATAAAAGCTATTTACTCGTTAAATAGTATACTAAATACATTTCAACCTTTTCGGAGGAGGCGCAAAATTAAAAACTTTTCTTCTACTAGGAATATTCGGGTATTTTTAATTTTGCGCCGCCTCCGAAAAGGTTAAAATGTATTTAGTATACTATTTAACGAGTAAATAGCTTTTATTAATAGCTGTTGGGTATTTGTATTGTGACCCGTTCGGGGTTCACTCTATACGATTCTACAATTCTCTATTACAAACGTTGGGCGCCAGCCACTCGCGGTGGCAATCAAAATTTGGACAAAGGGACAGAATGGGGGGTCGTTACAGGGGATGGGACTCGTGGCACTTACGTCCTTACAATCTCGCGGGGGAGTACGCAAGGAGGATTTTCGAGGGTTAGGGAAGATCTCAGGGTGAGGAAGGTTTCTGGAAGTTCGTATACGTTACGCGTAGGAGAATGTTGTGGACGGGAGTAACAGGGGCTGGATAAAAGGGTTCGTAAAATAATGTGACGACGGATAACCGGCGCGATACGCGGACACACAAGCTCGCAATCGAAGATCGCCGTTGCCGAAACTCACACAATGTCTTTATACAATGTTAGATATTCCAAGGGACTCACCCAAACTCTTACGCACTCACTCTTTACAAAATCTCTATAACTCTCCAAAAATCTCTCACAAATCGCTTTCTTAGGTAGCCCAGGGCTCAATGACGGCTCGTCGTCGCTGCCGCGACGACGGGTCCGTCGCGGGATGATTTTTGGGGAGGGGATGGGGAATAGGAAGGGGCCTTTTCTGGCAACGGAATAGATTGGTTATCGATTGTCGATCTGCCGGTGTTCGGGTTCGATGGGGCTGGCGGATCTCCGGCCGTGGCGGGTGGACTGAGGTCTTCGGGCTCGGCGACAGATGGCTCCAGGTGGACGTTTGTCTCAGCTGCTGGGCCGCTTCGTCTCTTTTTCCGAAGTCCCGCGTTGCTTTTCCTCTCCTGGAGGGTGGGAGGTCTGTCGCCGGCCTCGTAGCTCCTTCTTGCGGGTGATCCCTGTTGTCTCTTGTCCGTCGCCTCCATCGGCCCGACACCGGCGGGCGGGAAAAAGGGGTGAGGTGTTAGAAGGGTTAAGGGTCATTTCTAGGTGGGATTTGAGGTGGGAGAAGCGCAGCGATTGTAACGGGGGGGCACAGGTGTCACCACGTTACAACACCCCCCCGCCTTGACCGGAAACGGGAGATACAACGGGTAGGGATAAGGACTTAGGCGAACAGTAGTTTTGAGAGAAGAGAGATCCAACATCGGTGGGTTCTCGCGGACACTCATCCTTCCATGCTGCGCTCTCATTCAGGAGGGGTCGCGGACATGAGCGACCCTCCTGTTGTCGTGTCGAATCGTAGCATTTTAAATTGATGGACCTGTAATAGAAACGGGTTAGTATCCGGCCGAAATCATAAAGAAAAAAAAGGGGGGGAGACTCTAGACGCTGGGTGGAGAAATTACGACTCAATTTTACCTGCCTTGGGTTTTGACTACTCGTTGTGCCGAAATTTTTATGCGAATTAAGGGAGGGTGGCAGGTGTGCCTGATTTTTGGTAGGATGTTTGGAAGGGTTTCGTCGTTGTCTCGTTCGTCCGTCCGTTCGTCTTAGTGCTGGGCTGTCGTCCAAAATAATAATAAAAAAATGAGTCTTAGTCGGGTAAGGTGGGATTGGGTGGACGGGGGGGGGGGGGTAGTATTGTTAGGGGCTCATTTAGGGTAGAGGAGGGTGGATGTAGGGGTAGGGACTGGAGGCAAGGGGGCTGTTATTCGGAGGAGAAGAAAGACGGAAAGGTAGAGGAGAAGCATGTGATAGTAAAGGAAAGAGAGAGGATAGTGTAGGAGAAAGAGTAGGAAAAGAGAAAGAATAGGGAAAGAGAGAGAATAGGGGAAAGAGAAAAAATAGGGAAAAGAAAAGAATAGGGAAAAGAAAAGAATAGGGAAACGGAAGGAAAAATTTAGGGGAGGTTACGGGGTTTGTATATTTTTAGGGCCATTAATGGTGGGGGAGGGATCTTTAAGGACATGAGGGGTGGGATTTCGGGGGTTTGGGGTCGTGAGGGAGGGGAGTACTGGGGGAATAGGGGTTCCGGAGGGGGATAACGGGATAGGGTTTCGCGGAGGAATTCGAGGGATGGGGCTTGGGGCGGTGTAGTTTGGGTTGTGGGAGTATCGCGGCCCTCCTGGGTCCTAAGGCGGGCTGCAGCTGCCCGCAGTAGGGTCAGATGAGGGTCGCCGGATGAGGTTGGGTGGGATGTCGGGGTGGGAATTAGGGTGTGGGGTGTTGGGGGTTTCCATTGTTGGATTGCCTCCCGGATTTTTTTTTATCTGTAGTGCGTGGGCTGGGTGGGTTGGGGTTTGGGAAGGGGTTGAGTGTGTGGGGGAGGAGAGGGAATCGGCGGTGGAAGGTGTAGGGGGAGGAGTAGGGGATGCGGGAGGTGTTTGGTACACGGATTCCTCCGAGTCCGTCTGGACCGCTATTTCGGCGGTCTGTACCGGCGGCCGGCCTCTTAACAGCCGCGGTCGCCGCGGCGCCGGCCTCCTCCTCCGGGCCCTGCTCCCCCGGCCTCTACCTCCTCTCCTTGATGCAAACATCTGTTGGGGTGTAAGTTTGTTAGTAGGATTTTCTTTGGTGGGCACTTTGCTGGGGGTGGCTTTAGTGGTGGTGGGTTGGTGTTAATTTTTGGTTTCTGGTATCGTCGCTTACGGCTTACGCAAATGGAATTTTATTATCGTTTGTTTTCGTTTTCCGAGATTTGAGCGCTAAATTTTTGTTTCATTATTGTCGATATCTAGGAAAATTCTAGGTCGTGGAATAGGTAAGGACATGAGGGGAGGTATGGAGGGTTGGTCTGTTTTTATTACGTTGATCGTAGGGTTTAGGGGGTGTTTTCGGGGTCGTCCTCGTCCTCGACGAGGGGGTGGGGTAGGAGCTGGTTGGGAGGGTATGATTTGCGTAGGGTTTGGGAGTATTTGGACTTTTCGGGGTCTTCCTCGTCCACGGCGAGGGGGTGGAGTAGGGATGGGTGTTGGAATTATGATTTGAGTATTGTGTGGAGGTATCGGAGTTTTCCTCGGTCTCCCTCGCCCTCGGCGTGGGAGTGGAACTGGAGTGGGTGGTGTGTTCATTATCGGTGGAGTGTTTTGGGGTGCTTGGATTTTTCGGGGTCTCCCTCGTCCTCGCCGAGGCATTGGAGTAGGGGTAGGCGAGGAAGGGGGCGTTTGCGTGGGAGTTTGTTGTGGTATTTGTTGGGTGGAGATGTCATGGGTTTGTGAAGAAGGTCCTGGCTGAGAAATATTGGTAATATCTTGACTTAAGGAAGGGTTTTCGGAAATTGAATCATCGAAATTTGGAGGGGGTCTAAAGGGTTTAAGGTCTTTAATGTGGACTTTAGGAATGATATTTCCATCAGAATCCTTTAATTCGTATACAACGGGAGAAAGGATTTTTGAAATGGTGTAGGGACCTGAAAATTTAGGGGCGAGTTTGGACGCGAAATTGTGAGCAGCGGAGGAAAGGATTCGTTGGCGTCTCATGACGAGGTCACCAATTTGGTAGCGCTCGTCACGACGCCCACGATTATAATAGGAGGCTTGGCGGTAAGAGGCTTTCTCTAGATTTCGGTGGACAATGTCGTATAAAAGGGTTAACCGGGAAATGCGGTTGGACCATTCTTGGGGATTTCGGGGAATTATTAAAGAATCGGATTTAATTTCGTGGCGGAGGTTTTGGATGGGACGGGGGTTTCGACCAAAATTGAGGAACGCGGGAGAAACGAGGGAGGAGGAATGTACGGCGGTATTATAGGCAAAACAAAATTCAGGAAGGTGTTTGTCCCAGTTTCGATGGTCTTCTCCAACAAACGTCGTGATCATGGTTTTGAGCGTTCGATTAACTCTTTCTACGGGATTCGCTTGGGCGTGGTAGGGAGGGATTGTCGTCTGTTTGATTCCGTACATTGTCAGTCTGTTCGTTACGTCTCTGTTACAAAATTCTGTACCGTTGTCTGTAAGGAGGAATTTGGGACATCCCCATCGGTGGAGGACAAGGGACTCAAAAGCGGAAAGGATTGGTTGGCGGAAGCTTTATGGAGGGGTTTTACTTCAATATATTTTGTGAAAAGGTCTATTTATGTTGGGAGATATTTATGTTGGGATTTACTGGGAGGGAAGGGACCCATAATGTCAGCAGCCACGACGGTCCAGGGCGCCTCCACCGGGCGCTCCCGCATCAACCCCGCCGGTGGCCGCTGCAAAACTTTGCTTTGTTGGCATTGAAGACACCGTCTGACAAATTGGACTACATCCTGAAACATTCCAGGCCAATAGAAATCTTGCGTCAGACGGTAGTAGGTTTTATCAATGCCAAGGTGACCGGATTGGGGAGGATCGTGGGCGTCCGAAAGGGCTTTTGGGCGCAAGGAAAGGGGGAGGACTAACTTCCAACCGTCAAGGTCGGGGACGATGGGATCTAATAGGGAATTAGGACGGTGGTAATACAATCGGTTATCTTCAATTGTCCAGTCGGGATATTTGGAGGGAAAATCTCTTACGTCACGGAGTTTATTGGAGTACCATGGATCGGGATCGTTACCGACGGCCGCCACGCCGTCTATTGGGTCGCCGTACATTCGGGAGAGAGCGTCCGGCACGACGTTGTGGGTTCCCCTTCGGTGGACGATTTTCATCGGCTGGCCTTGAAGGGTCAAGGCCCACCGGGCCAATCGTCCAGTAGGGTCCTTAAGGTGGTGAAGCCACCGGAGACTATTGTGGTCCGTCACCACAGTAATTTCGGACCCTTCAATATAGGGGCGAAATTTTTGGGTTGCCCACACGACGGCCAGACACTCCCTTTCCGTCACGGAGTAGTTTCTCTCCGCGCGAGTGAGGGAACGGCTAGCATAGGCTATCGGGTGTTCTTCACCATCTACGGTTTGGACAAGAACTGCCCCGATAGCCGTATCGCTAGCGTCAGTTTGGAGGGAAAAGGGAAGGGTAAAATCGGGACGAGCCAGGACGGGAGTTTTGGTGAGGGCCGTTTTCAAGGTTTCAAACGCGGATGCTTGCTCGGGACCCCATTCCCAAGCAACATCCTTTTGTAGGAGACGGGTAAGGGGTGTTTGGTCTTTGGAAACATCTTTTAAGATCGGGAATACCATTTCACCATTCCAAGGAAGCGTCGGAGTTGTTTTAGGGTAGTGGGTGGAGGGTAGGAAAGTATGGGTTCTATTTTTTCTGGATCGGCAATCATACCGTCCTTATTTATTAAAAAGCCGAGATATCGGACCTCGGAACAACAAAATTCGCTTTTTTCGCGGTTTATTTCTAAGTTCGCCTCTCGTAATCTGGTCAAAACTTTCGCGAGCCATTCTAAGTGCTCCTCGTACGTGTCGGTCGCGATTACCACGTCGTCTAAATACGCGAAAATGTGTGGCTCCCAGTCGGGAGTGATCAATTTGTCCATGATGCGTTGGAAGGTTGCGGGGGGCGTTGGTGAGGCCGTAGGGCATGCGGGTGAATTGGAAAAGGCCTCTACCGGGAACTGCAAAAGCGGTGATTTCCTTACTGGAGGGGTCGAGGGGAACTTGGAAATATGCTTGGCTAAGGTCTAATTTGGAAATATAACGGGCAGTTCGGAGGCTATCGAGGATACGATCCATGCTAGGGAGGGGATAGGCATCTTTTTTGGTAACTTTATTGACGTCGCGGTAATCTATACAAAATCGGTAGGAGCCGTTGGGTTTGGGAATTAGGACGGGACGACTACACCAGGCACTAGAGGAGGGTTCAATTATACCGGACTGGAGCATGGAATCTACTTCCTTCTGTGCGGCTTCTAAGACGCGGGGAGCCATGCGACGAGGACGTTGTTTAATAGGAGGGTGGTTTTGAACATCAATAGAATGTGTGACAAGAGGAGTGGTTCCTAAGGTAGAGGATGGGGGTGGGATGAGGCGATCAAGAAGGGTTTGAATTCCCGAGATTTCCTCGGGGGTTGCTTCGGAAAGTCCGGCGCAAGCGGGGTTCATGGGAAAGGGATCGGGTGAGGATTCAGGGTAGAAGGGGTGAAGAGGTCCGTTCGGAGTTCGCCACGTCCTTAGATCTCCGTCTATGGTAATTCCAAACCGGGCGATAAAATCCATCCCTAGGACTACCTCATACCCCAATGACTCGCTTGCGCGGAGGGGGAGGTTGTGGATTTCGTCATCGACCTGGATCGCGACGGTGACCTCTCCGAGGATTCTCTCTTTGATGTTGTTGGCTAGGATCATGCAGGCTTGGGAAGGGGTTAAATGGAGTCTGAATAATTGAGCGATTTTGGGACCTGCATAGGAATGGGTTGCGCCGGTATCAAGGAGGGCTTGGAAGATATATTTACCGTGCTGCAAGGGGAGGAAAATGCGATTATCGCCGGGATAGGGTTCTGTACGGGACTCTACAAAAGGGGATTTCCTTGGAGTTGGAATCGGTGCGGTTGAAGGAGTTTTCGGGGGTTTCTGGACGCGGGATTTGGGGGGTTGGATCGGGTTTTTCGGGGAGGTCGCGTCGACCCTTACCGCCGACCTCCGCAGGCGTTTCCCGACAAACAATTCGGGCATTCCGGTGCGATGACGTCGAACTTGCCGCACCGGAAGCAAAACTTCCTCCTCGGCTGCTGGCAGGCGCCGAACCAATGCCCCGCTTGACCGCAGTTCCAACATTGGCCGGGAAGGGAGGATTGGGTGGAGGTAGCCGCGGGACGAGGAGGTAGTTGTCGGGAGCCGGAGGTCGCTTGGGAGTAGGAAGTGGGGCGGTTGGGGATTGACGCGTTTAGGGAGGTTGGGGCACGGTATCCGACAGGGGGTGGTACCATGGGAAGGGACATCAAACTGGGGATTTCGGTAATGGTGAGGGGAGGAGGAGGTGTAACGGGACGGTTGGAGGTTGAGGTTTGCGGGCGGTTCGAGGCTGGTGCATTTCGTGGGGTTTTCGGGACGGATTGGGATGCTGAGGAAGGTCGGGAGTACTCAGCGGCTGCCGCGAGTTTCGATCGCGGCCCTCCCGGCGGGGGCACGTACCCCGTTCCCGGGATCGTGAGGCTCCCCGCCGTCGGTGGCCCGCGATACTCCTCGCTGCTCCGCTAGGGTCTCTTCCACCCACCTTCCCAGGCGGAGTAAATCGTTAAAGGAATTGGGAGGGTGGAAGTCGACTACTAATTTGTAGCGAGGGTGGAGATTTCGAATTACTATTCCTAACTGTTCGGGAGTGGATAGGGGAGGTTCTAGACGACGGAATATCACTTGTAGTTTGGAAAGGTAGGTGGAGAGGGGCTCCCGCTCCCCTTGGGTGCGGGTCATTAGGTCCATTCTTAGGCGGTTTTGGTAGTTGCTCGGGGTGTAACATAGACGGAAGTTTTGCAGGAATTCGCCATAACTGGCCCAAGTATGGGCCTGCCCCCGCGCCCAGGGCTCGCGCCTCTCCGGTCAAGGCATAGGGAATAGCTCGGATCAGTTCGGGTTCAGTAAGGTTCTGGGTGGTGGCAACCTCGGCCAAGGTTTCGAGGAATTCCTCCCCGTCTTCCCCGGGGGCTCCCGAAAAGGAAATCTTCCATTTGCGGAATAATTCCACAGCGCGAGCCTCGCCTGCGGCAGGAATATAGGAAGGTTGGGAAAAATTCCCTAGGGGATGAAAAGGGTTGGTTCGGGAAAGGGAGGGTTCGGCGAAGTGCGGAGGTAGCTGAGGGAAAGAGGGGAAAAATGGAGGACAGTATGGGCGTTGGGAGGGGTATGGAACGGGGTAAGTGTAATCCATAGGGTTTGGAGCTTGGGTTGGTGCAGGGGTCGGTTGTGGCGGGGGGAAAGGATACTGGGTTTCAGAGATTCTTTGTAGAAGGGGGGTACTACTTAGGGGAGGCGGAGCTGCCCCTAGGCTAGTACGGTACGGGTTGGAGGTATTTAGAGGACGAGTTGGAGGGTTAGGGGGTGGATTTTGAGGTGCGGGTATCGTAATGGGATCGATGAATGGATTTAAGGGGGGTGTGGGTAAGGGGGGTAGAGTGCTCGCCGGTACTCGGGTCGGGCGCGAACGTAACCCTTTCGCGCCGTTCCCCGGCAAGCTGGGACTGATTTAGATCAATCGATGGAGGATTAACAGGAGTGGGACGGGAAACAGAAGTTACTGTGACAGTCGTGGTGGTTAGGGTGGTGGTTGAGGTCAGGGTAGCGGGATTGGGAATGTAAGGTTGGGGGCGTATCTCGGGAAGGGATCGGTAGGAGGTTTCATAAGTGGGTGGATCAGCCGTTTCAGGCTCAGGATCCTCCGGTTGACGGGAAGTAGGATCGGCGGTGGGGTGCGGAGGGGAATCATCGACAGCCGGGGTCTCCCATGCCGTAAAAAGAGTAAATGGCAGGCGATCCCCGGCTGTGTCGAGCGCGACATCCCATGGCGCGGCATTCGGGCCGAGTACCCGCCGTATTTCCGCGCGAACGTACCGGTCCTGGAGATCCTGTAACTTTCCCCGTATATTCAACCGCGAGTGATCCATGAGCTGTATCAGCTCCACTACTTCTAAATTACCAACGCGCTCTCTTATTACCCGTGCCTCCTCCGAATCCATTTCGCGATTTTTTTTTCGCGTTCCCGGCGGCAACGATACCAAAAAAAACGGGGGAAACAAAAAAGGTAAAGGATCCTGAAAGAAAAGAGGGGTACAATCGCAAAAAGAAAAAAAAATTCAACACAAAAATATCCGGTTTTATTAGTTGGTTTTTCTGGAAAACCCAAGGCTCGGTCTTCAGTAATCGGTGCTGAAAAAAAGGGGCGAAAGAAAAAGAGAAATCTGAAATCGAAAAGGCTCGATAGAGTGCTCACGGTCGGCGAAAGCACGGCCGGGCCCTCGATATCGGCAAACCGCGAACAAAGTTTTGAATTTGGGAGGATACACAATAGAAATATATATTTCGGCACAGATAACAATACCGTTTCACTAATTTCGATAACGAGGACGGTTCGGTCGAAAACGGCGTACGTCGATGACTCACTGTTTATCGTCCGTAGGACGTTAACGGATCAGATTTCAAACTCACGCCGCGTTCGACCGGCGACACTCGACAAAAAACAACAACAGGAGGTTCTCGGCAACGGGTACCTTCCGCGTCGCGGTTTCGAGATCTTTAGAATTTTTAACGGTAGCAATACAAAAATTTTCCTCTACGCGAGAGTTTTTTGAACAGAGATTTTCCAGGCCCCACGTTGGGCGCCAAATTTGTGACCCTTTCGGGGGTTCACTCTATAAGATTCTACAATTCTCTATTACAAACGTTGGGCGCCAGCCACTCGCGATGGCAATCAAAATTTGGACAAAGGGACAGAATGGGGGGTCGTTACAGGGGATGGGACTCGTGGCACTTACGTCCCTTACAATCTCGCGGGGGAGTACGCAAGGAGGATTTTCGAGGGTTCGGGAGAATCTCAGGGTGAGGGAGGTTTCTGGAAGTTCGTATACGTTACGCGTAGGAGAATGTTGTGGACGGGAGTAACAGGGGCTGGATAAAAGGGTTCGTAAAATAATGTGACAATGGATAACCGGCGCGATACGCGGACACACAAGCTCGCAATCGAAGATCGCCGTTGCCGAAACTCACACAATGTCTTTATACAATGTTAGATATTCCAAGGGACTCACCCAAACTCTTACGCACTCACTCTTTACAAAATCTCTATAACTCTCCAAAAATCTCTCACAAATCGCTTTCTTAGGTAGCCCAGGGCTCAATGACGGCTCGTCGTCGCTGCCGCGACGACGGGTCCGTCGCGGGATGATTTTTGGGGAGGGGATGGGGAATAGGAAGGGGGCCTTTTCTGGCAACGGAATAGATTGGTTATCGATTGTCGATCTGCCGGTGTTCGGGTTCGATGGGGCTGGTGGATCTCCGGCCGTGGCGGGTGGACTGAGGTCTACGGGCTCGGCGACAGATGGCTCCAGGTGGACGTTTGTCTCCGCTGCTGGGCCGCTTCGTCTCTTTTTCCGACGTCCCGCGTTGCTTTTCCTCTCCTGGAGGGTGGGAGGTCTGTCGCCGACCTCGTAGCTCCTTCTTGCGGGTGATCCCTGTTGTCTCTTTTCCGTCGCCTCCATCGGCCCGACACCGGCGGGCGGGAAAAGGGGTGAGGTGTTAGAAGGGTTAAGGGTCATTTCTAGGTGGGATTTGAGGTGGGAGAAGCGCAGCGATTGTAACGGGGGGGCACAGGTGTCACCACGTTACATACTATATCTACATCAGATGTAATTTAATATACTGATTTAAATCAACACAGGCACATGCAAGATTGTAACAATATCGTCAGTACTATATCTACAATAGATACGTAATAAACACTTAATAACAGTATCGGTATTACTATATCTACAATAGTAGATATAGTAGATCTATGTACATATAATAACAGTAACGTTGTTACTATGTCTACATTAGATATGTAATATACATTTAATAACAATATGATTATTACTATATCTACATCAGATGAAATGTAATACACTGATTTAATCCCACAGACCAATGTACATTTAATAACAATATCATTATTACTATATCTACATTAGATATAATGTAATATACTGATCCCTTCCCACAGATCAATGTACATATAATAACAGTTTCGTTATTACTATGTCTATAATAGATATAATGTAATATACTTATACCTTCCCACAGATCAATGTACATATAATAACAGTACCGTTATTACTATATCTACATTAGATATATAATATACATTTAATAACAATATCACTATTATTATATCTACATCAGATGAAATTTAATATACTGACGTAATCCCACAGACCAATGCACATTTAATAACAATATCATTATTACTATATCTACATTCGATATAATGTAATATAATGATCCCTTCCCACCGATCAATGTATATATAATGGCATTATCGTTTTTAATATATCTTCATTAGATATGTGATATACATTTAATAACAATATCATTATTACTATATCTACATCAGATGTAATGTAATACAGTATTGATCCGTAATAAGCAACAGTTTTCTGGCTCGAAGTAAGCAAATATCTATCCCTACCTTTTCGTTTAATGTCGCCCGCAAAGTGAGAGGTCCGAGAAATGAGTGAGAGGTCCGTGAAAGCGAGAAGCCGATGTTGTGGGTAATAAATTGTCACGCTTGACTAAGCAGTGACATCGGTTAGTAGAAGAAGGATGGAATATATATAATGCTTTCTAAGTCTAGCATGTTTGCCTTGAAATATACGAAATAGTGCGAGAATGATAGAGCTTCCTATATTCTCTCCTTGTTCAAAAAATAACATCCTTGCTCGGCCGATCACTTTATGATTTGCCGCTACCTCGGATCTCTCACTCGTTCCTCGTGTTCTCTATCGTCCCGTTTCGAGTACAAAGTCGAGCGGAATTGCCTACCTGATCCGTAATAAGCAACAGGCCACACCCGAGCGTGTTGCTTATTACGAGGCAATCCTATGTACTGATTTAATCCCACAGACCAATGTACATTTAATAACAATACCATTATTACTATATCTACATCAGATGTAATTTAATATACTGATTTAATCCCACAGACCAATGTACATTTAATAACAATATCATTATTACTATATCTACATTAGATCTACTGCAATATACTGATTCCACCCCACAGATCAATGTACATTGAATAACAGTATCATATATACTATATCTACATTGGATACAATGTAATATACTGATCCCTTCCCACAGATCAATGTAATTTTGGTAACAATATCATTATTACTATATCTACATTAGTTATAATGTAATATACTGATCCCTTCCCACAGATCAATGTACAGTAAAAACTCGATAAGTGTAACTATTACGGGTCCGCTCCGCAACTCTTATGGGATAGGAGAATCGTTTCTAGAATTTGATTATAGTTTGCCGACACCGTCGAACGTAGAAAGAGTCAGTAGCTAAAAACGAAAGAGGGACTGAGACCGGAATTTATTGCCTTCGTTTAAATGCCCCGTGTCAGTGTGACCATACTAATGCACAGAATAAAATTGTTTATTTTATATTTTTTGTGAATAAAAATTTCACTATCATGTGGAGGAGATTTTCCTGATTACAATGAAGCTAAACACGATATAAATCGGTCAACATTTAGTGGTATAATATTGAGTTAAATGTTGTACTTGCGAGTCTTTCTCTCTTTCTTTATCCTTCTTGCGCTATCCTTTTCTATGTTCGGAAACATCAAAGAACGACGGATTCGAGTTACTGGTACATTTATCGAATAGGAGGTAGCTAATTCTCAAACGGGACGCTTCCACTGTTCCATAAATGATCACAAACGGCAACACTTATAAGATAGGAGGTTTCGTTAGCTACCTCTATCCGATAAATGTACCACCGCTGACCTTGCAAGGATACGAACGAACTTTTTGGAGCTGCCATTAATACCTATTTCGATTCCCTTACTCCACTGAGACATTTCACTCGATCAAGACAGTAACAATGAAAGTGAACAGGACAGTGATAATGAAGACGAACACAACATACAATCACCACAAGAACAAATAAAATACAAGTTACAGTGTTTAAAATACCACATCATGCGAGCAAGCTGTTTAACAACAGAATTACAAGATCTTACTTCTTCATAGGAAAACATACATATTAAGGTAAGGGTGAAATTGCAATGTTTCTTATTTCTTATTTTTCACTCAATCTTACAACCTAAATATAAACCGATTTATATCGTGTTTAGCTTCATTTTAATCAGCAAAATCTCCCCCACATGATAGTAAAATTTTTATTAACAAAAAGTATAAAATAAAAAACTTTTTTATATGCATTAGTGTGGTCACACTGACACGGGGCATTTAAACGAAGGCGACAAAGGCAACACAGATCTCTAAAGGAAGCCACTACGTCTCCGATTACACTTCGACTCGCTGGTCGAAGGGGGATCCCCCTAGTGGTGGGGATAAAAATGTATCATTTATCGAATAGACTCAAGTGAGCATTTATCGAGTTTTCACTGTACATATAATAACAGTTTCGTTATTACTAAGTCTACACTAGATATAATGTAATATACTCAAACCCTTCCCACAGATCAATGTACATATAATAACAGTTTCGTTATTACGACATCTACAATAGATATAATGTAATATACTGATACCTTCCCACAGATCAATGTACATATAATAACAATTTCGTTATTACTATATCTACATTAGATATAATGTAATATACTGATACCTTCCCACAGATCAATGTACATATAATAACAGTACCGTCATTACTACATCTACATTAGATATGTAATATACATTTAATAACAATATGATTATTACTGTATCTACATCAGATGTGTGTAATATACTGATTTATTCCCACAGACCAATGTACATTTAATAACAATATCATTATTACTATCTACATTAGATATAATGTAATATAATGATCCCTTCCCACCGATCAATGTACATATAATGGCAGTATCGTTATTACTATATCATTATTACTATATCTACATTAGATATAATGTAATATACTGATACCTTCCCACAGACCAATGTACATTTAATAACATATCACTATTACTATATTCATTAGATACATATAATATACTGATACCTTCCAACATATAATGTACTATAATAACAGTTTCGTTTTCCTATATCTACATTAGATATGTAATATACATTTAATAACAATATCATTATTACCATATCTACATCAGATGAAATTTAATATACTGATTTAATCCCACAGACCAATGTACATTTAATAACAATACCATTATTACTATATCTACATCAGATGTAATTTAATATACTGATACCTTCCCACAGATCAATGTACATTTAATAACAATATCATTATTACTATATCTTAATTAGATAGAATGTAATATACTGATCACTTCCCACAGATCAATGCAAGATTGTAACATTAACGTCATTACTATATCTACATTAGATACGTAATAAACACTTCATAACAGTATCGTTATTACTATATCTACATTAGATCTACTGCAATATACTGATTTCTGCCCGCAGATCAATGTACATTGAATAACAGTATCATTTATACTATATCTACATTGGATATAATGTAATATACTGATCCGTTCCCACAGATTAATGTCATTTTGGTAACAATATCATTATTACTATATCTACATTAGATATAATGTAATATACTGATCCCTTCCCACAGATCAATGTACATATAATGGCAATATCGTTATTACTATATCCACTCTAGATATGTAATACACATTTAATAACAATACCATTATTACTGTATCTACATCAGATGTAATGTAATATACTGATTTAATCCCACAGACCAATGTACATTGAATAATAATATCATTATTACTATATCTACATCAGATGAAATTTAATATACTGAATTAATCCCACAGACCAATGTACATTTAATAACAATATCATTATTACTATATCTACATTAGATATAATGTAATATAATGATCCCTTCCGACCGATCAATGTACATAATATACATATTTACATAATCTGCGCGTCTATTGAACATCTATTAGATGAGAATTGCGTTCCGTTGATTGTTGAACGCGTAAACTGCCAGAATATTTGCGGTGCTACTACCATTCTGTGATCGGCTATTTTGCCATACTTCAATCACCATCTTTTTGAATAAATCGATATTTTCTTTTTTACACCGCAAAACTACGTCTCGTTACTGACTTCACCGTTCCTTCTGCCTTCGCGAACGCGCAGCGAACGCGAAACATTCCTTGAGACGCGTAGGGGAAATCGTACGCTCGTACTACTCGCGGTATCTTCTCCTTCGCATAAGTAGCGAAAGACCTAAACGTTACATTTGGCGCCCAACGTGGGGCAGAATACGGTGACCAGTAAATTAGTAAAATGCCAAAAGAGACGCGGGCGAACACGCGCAAGTAACAAGATGCGTCACGGGACGAATCATTAGATTCGGACGACAGAACGGACCAAACAATTAGCTCCGCGCTATTCAGAGGCTCGAGAATTCAGAAATCACGACAGGCAAGAGGCAAAATTAGCCCAATTAGAGAAAACCTTGTCTGAGCGGATTGATTCACAGATTAGACAACAAGGGGAAGAGTTATTCCAATCTTTAACTCAGATTCGAACAGAGGTCCGGGAAGACATCCTATGTTTCCAAACCAGATTAGCAGAGTTAAACGTGGCGAGTCAACAAGCCACGAGCGCGAATAATACGCAATCGCGACGCGTTCTTTCAACCGGTTCTCGTGTTGAATCTCTTTCCCCATTAGAAAGACCGTTTCGGGTGAAACCTCAACTTCCATCGTTTGAGGGCACCTCGAAAGAACGTCCTCCCAAATTTCTTCGGGAATTAGAACGTTTTGTTAGAATTTCACGCGTTCAGGAGGATGAAATGCGGCTTATAATCGATCAAGCCCTCAAAGGAGTGGCAAGCGATTGGTGGGATTTAGTTTCAGGAGAGATTCGCACCTGGGATGATTTTGCGTGCGGATTCCTGTCCCAATTTTGGAGCACGACTGTGCAACGTAAAATTCGAACTAACCTGGAAACGGGTTATTATCGGGATGACTCGGGAATAACGAGAGTCACGTATGCCATGCGTTTAATTGGGGATGCGAGGGACCTGACACCGCGTCGAAGCGACGATGAAATCGTCCAAGTATTGGCTCGACATTTCACCCAAGCAGTCCACGATTCGGTAACCGCGCAGAACATCACGACAGTCGATGCTTTTCTTACACTACTCGACCGATGGGACAATGGAGGAACAGTCAACCGATTGCGTGACCAACCACACGAATGGCAACGATTTGATCGAGCAAGACCATCAATTGCTCAGCAAAATAGTGCTCAGCAGAACATCGCTCCGAGAAATCCGATGTATGGAAACAGGGGATTTCCCCAACGTGACAACTCCGGACCCAGGGAAGGGCCACGAGACCAGCCAAGACAACCAAACAATGGCTCAAGGCACTCGACCAAGACGGGATCAGACACCAGTAAGGGTCAGAATTTCTGAGGTGACTCCCGAAATTCAACCGGAAGTCACCGAGCAACCCGATGAAATCTCGGAAGAATCGGGAAACGAACAATGAGCGTTCCTGTGAACGAACTGGACTCCTCCCCGACGAAAGTTCAAGGAACCTCCTCTAAAACAGAGAAGGGGAAAATCACCACATTGTTCCCAGATCTGCGTGAAGAACTAGCAGCAAGCGACCCCGGCGTGAAGAAAGACCATAAAATCGTCACTGGTCAAAGTCCTGAAGTCAAAATCTTCATTCAGGATATCCCAGTAAATGCACTTGTGGACACCGGTAGTATGGTTACGGTAATGTCTGAAGCATGGTACGATCAACATCTGTTCCAATTAAATAAATGTCCATCATTACCGATCAGCAGCAGCTTTGTCATAGGAGCAACAGGATCGAAATCGGCTCGCCTCAAAAAGCAGATCCTTGCCACGATCCGATTTAAAAACACCCAATTCCTTGTTCCCATGATTATTGTTCCAAATTTAATCCATGATGTCATCCTTGGAATCGACACATTAAGAGCGATAAAATCCAAAATTGACCTTGAAGAAGATCTGTTGAAGGTTATCATCCGAGAAAAAGAAGAGCAAATCACAATGGCTCCGTGTGATGAAGACGAAGCACCCAATCTTGACGTCAATCGACTAACAACTCCGCAAACAATTGCTCAATCTGATGGGATATCAATCAGAGAAAGAATAAGGCAGAAAATCGCCTCTTGCAATATTCCAACAATGCAACAGGAACAATTGGTGGACGTGTTAGCAAAACACCCTGACATCTGGAGAGAGAATCCAGGCCGCGTTGGATGCTACCAACATGAATTAATCGTCAACGAGGATGTACCCTTTGTACAACGAACGTATCCAATTCCGATGAAATACCTTGAGCACGCGGATGAAGAAATCAAGAAGATGCTCGAATATAACATCATTCAGCCTTCTAACAGTCCGTACATTAATCCGCTGGTTCCGGTTATTAAGAAAAACGGAAGCATCAGACTGTGTTTGGATGCGCGCATGCTGAATCGAACATTGCTGGGTGATCATGAAATGTCAGAGACAATCGACGCGATATTCCAACGTTTTCCAAAAATCGCGTATGTATCAAGTATTGACTTGATCAATAGTTTTTGGCAGGTTCCTCTCACCCCCAATTCGCGCAAATACACAGCCTTTTTATACCGCGGCCAATGTTACGAGTTTGTAGTCACTCCGTTTGGCTTGAAAACAAGCAGCGCGAGTCTCGTTCGTGCCCTAAGATTGGTATTGGTAGGAATGGAGTCGTTTATCATAAATTTTATCGATGATATCTTGTGTGTTTCATCCTCTTTTGACGAGCATGTCAAACATCTGGCAAGATTGTGTAAGCGTCTTCATGAACACAACCTCACTATCAACCTCGACAAATGTCAGTTTCTAGCTCGTGAAACCACGTTTCTTGGACACATATTATCCGCAGATGGAATCCGACAGGACCCACAAAAGCTCTCGTGCATTCGAGACTTTCCACCGCCTCGTAATGTTAAACAGCTTCGTGGTTTTCTGGGATTGATAAATTTTTATAGCAAATTTGCTGAACACCACGCGGAAATAATTACACCCCTATTAGGACTATTAAAGAAAGGCGCTCGATGGGAATGGTCACAAAAAATGGAAGAAGCTTTTCAACAAGCTAAAGAGGTATTTTGCGAAACAGTAGTTCTCCAATTTCCCGATCCAAAACGCGATTATTACTTATCGACAGATGCTAGTTTCTCTGCTCTGGGAGCTGTTATGGCTTAGAAAGATGACCAGGGCAATCTTAGACCGATCTCATTCGCTAGTAGGACTTTAAAAGGTGCTGAATTAGCATATTTTACAACAGAGAAAGAATTACTCGCGATTGTTTGGGCATTAAATAAATTTAAGACGTATTTATACGGGGCATACATCATCTTGACTACCGATCATCATGCTCTGACTTTTTTGATGAGCAGTCGTTTCCTAAACCAACGTCTCACGCGATGGATTCTATCGATACAAGACTATTCTATGGAAGTCCAACATTGTCCTGGAAAGGACAATGTCCCGGCCGATTGTATGAGCAGATTAGATCAATCAGATCCGGATACAGAGTCACGCCACGAAAAACGAATTCCGATTTTGGCCGCTTTGGCTAGGGATTTGTCTAAAGAATTGTTAGAATTCTTCAACAACATACCAGCGTTTCAGGCGAAAGATCCGAAGCTTGCTCAAATCATACGAATGGTCAATGAAGACTCCGACAAAGTCCTCGAAAAATACCGCATCGCGAATGGAATTTTATTTCATAAAAATCGTACGCAAAAATGGAACTGCTTTGTTCCAAGTAATAAAATATCGTTGTTGATTCGAGAGATACATGAAGTCTATGCCCATCCTGGCGGCGACAAGTGTATCAAATTAATCTCTGAAAGATTCTATTTTCCAAAATTAGCGAGAACCATCCGTAAATACATCTCCACATGTGACCACTGTCAACGGGTAAAAATCCCTACACAGGCAATTCACGCGGATATGCAGACGATTATTCCACACGCTCCGTTAGAATTGGTTTCCCTTGATTTTTATGGACCCTTGCCGACCGCGAGAGGGGGGTATAAATATCTGGCGGTGTTTGAAGACGTATTCACAAAATATGTCAAATTATACCCGCTACGGCGAGCAACAGCGAATGCGACAATCAATCGGATAGTAAAAGAATTAATCCCGGGGTGCGGAAAGCCGCATCGTATAATAACGGATCATGGGACGCAATTCACATCAAAACGGTGGGGGGACGCGTTAAAAGAATTAGAAATTCGACACACGCTATCGTCAATAAGGCACCCCCAAAGTAACCCCGTAGAAAGGGTGAACCGCGAGATAGGGCGCATGTTTCGAACGTTAATTAAAAACAAACATTCCACCTGGTTAAAATGGGTAAAAACGATCGAGATGTGTTGCAACGAATTGCACCACGACAGTACGGGATTCACTCCGTTTGAATCAATGAAGAAGAAGCCGCCCAATCGACCATGGGAAAAATGGTTCGCCACTGACCCCATACCAGATGACCAGGGGACTCACCACCATACCAAGCTACAACTCGCTCGTGGCAATATGACGAAAAAAGCTGCGAAACGAATGGAACGCGCAAATCGCGGACGCGTCGCATATCCGTTCAAAGAAAATGACCTCGTACTCATCAAGGCAAACCCGGTATCCAATGCCGCGGATCGAGAGATCGCAAAATTCTTCCATCTGTTTGAAGGGCCCTATAAAATCACAAAAATCAAGGGACCGGCGACATATGAACTGCGTCACCCGGAAACGGGAGAGGTCAAGGGCACATTCCACGCCTCAAATTTGCGACCATACCGGCATCCCTTCCAGGAGGCGGCAGGCACCTAAGATCAATCTGGAGGGGAGAGTATCGATCTCGCCTGATGACTGTGCAGAAGATCAAGGATCGAACATCCTGAAGTGGGGAGAGTCCCCCCCCTGATGTAATCACGCGTCAGCGCCATCGATCAGTCTCAATTCATTAATCATGGAATCAACAACCACGACATCGCAGAGAAATTCTAAGGGCACGCAAGCCTACGCATACTGGCTTATGCATAATAAAGGCACCCAGACAGGAGTTGAATTGATTTATCGGGCGCCCAAGGAACCAGAACTCCGCACCATACGTTCAAGGCCCTGGATAAAAACGAAAACTGGTGCAGCACGGCGGGGGCGCCATACCCAAGTGACCGCCAAGAAGGTAAACGGCCGGATTCAGACCCCCAAACGAGGGTTGGAGCAGCAGCATGCGCAGCAACGCGCTAACAGACGTAGACGCCGCGCAAGACGACCGGTGATAAAAACGGTGGATGCCTCAACATCATGCGACCTCCTCAACGAAGAGACCGGCCAGGGAGAGCATGACCCATCCACTTCCATGGCCACCACGAACACGGAAGAGGTGACGCCCACTGTAACGACAGAGACCGCCAACGACCTAACGGTCGCGCTTGAGGATGCGATGGAGACCATTGTAGCCGTCGAATCCCTCGACGACGACTGGGTGGTCACCCAGATGCCTAGCCCAGGGAGTGACACTCCGGATGACCAGCCAGATATGGAGGGAACCCCAGGACCACCAATCCAAATCCCCATGCTGAACCGGCACGACCCTCTGGGGTTACTTGAAATCACGGAGGCCATGATCGAGGCCATGACCGAGGACGCTGAGCTTGACCAGTGATGGTGACGCTTCGTATGTGCCAAGTGAACGGACGTTTGCCGTGGCGTCTCTCAGGGTTACGAACAGCCTTGAGTATATTGTTTTATTTTTTCTATTATCTGCCGATGCGGGGCGTATTTTGCAGACATTTCGTTCATTTAGAATAAGTGAGTGTAAGAACGTGAGTGTATGTGAAAATTAACAGAGATATTGTTTATTTCATTTTTTTTTTTTGGGCCAAGCCAAAGATATTTATTTTTACGATTTTTGTTACAAGCGAATGTTATATTTTTTATATATATATATATAAGTATAGTTCATTTTTAGTTTCTTTTGGTATGCGTGTGTGAGTGAGTGTCGCGTTCATTAGTACCTACCAACGCTCTTGATCCGAGAGGGGGGTATATGTAACCGTACATTCGTACAGTTACATAGTATAAAACAAGTAGTATAGATTTTTCTTGGGAGATCGGAACTATAGCGATGGTATGTGCTATCCCTACTTATTTTTCTAAGTGGAGCGCGTGCGCGGATCCCCTCCTTCGAACGCCGGATCGAAGGAGCTCAGTGTCGATCCATCGATCGACACTCTGGTCCCAAACGACAAGCAGAACGGACGCTTTCACCTACGGCTCTCTTCCAAGAGACAACCGTCTAAAAATTGCGATCCAGCAAGTCGTGACTAGAGCCCGAGCTTGGACACCTCCCTTTCATGAAGTAGTGGCCTTCTATCTTGGGACTCAGCACCCTCGAAAGATCGCCCTACACAGGCATATCCGAGACGACGTTGACTCCTAGGGAAACCTAGTCGAGCCATCCTCGTTTTGCTTGTGCTCTGGCAATTTTACATTGCAATTTGGAGGGCCGTGATCTCGCTCTTGGCAGTCTTAATTTCTTCCTTGAGTACGCTTCGTACTCCAGGAAGAACGTTGACGGATTCCGGCAAATCCACGGTTATCGGATTCTCTTAAATACACGTATTTCAATCTGCAAAGGAGTCGAGGGTCGGGACTTAGTGCGCGACCTTCTCATCCTTTGATTGTGACTGAAATCGTGAAGTCAGTGCCCCTGTCGATCTGAAGTTCGCAGGTGAAAACCTCGCTGAACCGGAAGTATCCTCGGAATCCACTGGCTCGCCATTCTGCGATTTAAGAGACGCGTAAAAGTTAATATTTCGCTGCACGGTTAATAAATTCAAACGTTCCTCTCTTGCCTACGCGCTCCACGATCACGCGACCTTCCTGCGTCGTGATTTCGGTGTATGTTTCCGAAACAAATCGAGCGAACAATAACTCGTCCTTGGCGAAAGACGTTTGAATCGTAGACGACCAACGAAATTTTGTAACCGTTGTGTATATATTACTTTTCGCATTCCGAGCAGGGTCACGATTTTGCGTTCGGATACTTTGCGTTATTCTTTTCATATATTTTCTCATATTTCTTAAAATGCGTTATTCAACCAGTCATTTTTCCGTATAAATGAAGACTGAGTTTTTGAGTCGTGTTAAAGTCGTTCGACTGGTTGAGATTTTTCTTTACGTTATATTTTCTTATATTACTTTATATTCTATTATAATTATTCGGTGAGATTTAAATGCGTTATTCAACCAGTCATTTTTCCGTATTAAAAGAAGACTGAGTTTTTGGGTCGCGTTAAAGTCGCTCGACTGGTTGAAATCTTTTCTTTTGCGTTACCATTTTTTTTTATTACACTTTCGATTCGTGTGAATCCGATCTGCGTGCTTATTGACGATCAATCTAGTCAAGTTCGTTGTATATTATATTTACATAATCTGCGCGTCTATTGAACATCTATTAGATGCGAATTGCGTTCCGTTGATTGCTGAACGCGTAAACTGCCATAATATTTGCGGTGATACTACCATTCTGTGATCGGCTATTTCGCCATACTTCAATCACCATCTTTTTGAATAAATCGATATTTCCTTTTTTACACCGCAAAACTACGTCTCGTTACTGACTTCACCGTTCCTTCTGCCTTCGCGAACGCGAACCACTACTTGAGACGCGTACGGGAAATCGTACGCTCGTACTACTCGCGGTATCTTCTCATCCGCATAAGTAGCGAAAGACCTAAACGTTACGACACTTAATAACAATATCATTATTACCATATCTACATCAGATGTAATGTAATATACTGATTTAATCCCACAGACCAATGTACATTTAGTAACAATATCATTATTACTATATCTACATCAGATGTAATTTAATATACTGATTTAATCCCACAGACCAATGTACATTTAATAACAGTACCATTATTACTATATCTACATCGGTTGTAATTTAATATACTTACTTATCCCCACAGACCAATGTACATTTATTAACAATATCACTATTACTATATCTTCATTAGATATAATGTAAAATACTGATCACTTCCCACAGATCAATGCACAGATTGTAACATTATCGTCATTACTATATCTACATTAGATACGAAATAAACACTCAATAACAGTATCGTTATTACTATAACTACTTTAGATCTACTGCAATATACTGATTCCTTCCCACAGATCAATGTACATTGAATAACAGTATCATTTATACTATATCTACATTGGATATATTGTAATATACTGATGGCTTCCCACAGATCAATGTAATTTTGGTAACAATATCATTGTTACTATATCCACATTAGATATAATGTAATATAATGATCCCTTCCGACCGATCAATGTACATATAATGGCAGTATCGTTATTACTATATCTACATTTGATATGTAATATACATTTAATAACAATATCATTATTAATATATCTACATCAGATGTAATGTCATATACTGATTTATTCCCACAGACCAATGTACATTTAATAAAAATATCATTATTACTATATCTACATCATATGTAATTTAATATACTGATTTAATCCCACAGATCAATGTACACATAATAACAGTATCGTTATTACTATATCCACATTAGATATGTAATATACATTTAATAACAATATCATTATTACTATATCTACATTAGATATAATGTAATATAATGATACCTTCCCATAGATCAATGTACATATAATGACAGTTTCGTAGTTACTATATTTACAATAGATATAATGTAATATACTGATACCTTCCCACAGATCAATGTACATATAATAACAGTATCGTTATCACTACATCTGAATTAGATCTCCTGCAATATACTGATCCCTTTGCACAGAACAATGTACATTGAATAACAGTGTCATTTATACTATACCGACATTGGATATAATGTAATATACTGATGCCTTCCCACAGATCAATCTAATTTTGGTAACAATAACATTATTACTATATCTACCTTAGATATAATGATATATACTGATCCCTACCCACAGATCAATGTACATATAATAACAGTTTCGTTATTACTATATCTACAATAGATATAATGTAATATTCTGACACCTTCCCACAGATGAATGTACATACAATAACAGTATCGTTATTACTATATCTACATTAGATATGTAATATACATTTAATAACAATATCATTATTACTATATCTACATCAGATGAAATGTAATATACTGATTTAAACCCACAGACCAATGTACATTTAATAACAATATCATTATTACCGTATCTACATTAGATATAATGTAATATAATGATCCCTTCCCACCGATCAATGTACATATAATGGCAGTATCGTTATTACTATATCTCCATTTGATATGTAATATACATTTAATAACAATATCATTATTAATATATCTACATCAGATGTAATGTAATATACTGATTTATTCCCACAGACCAATGTACATTTAATAACAATATCATTATTACTATATCTACATTGGATACAATATAATATACTGATACCTTCCCACTGATCAATGTACAAATAATGGCAGTATCGTTATTACTATATCTGCATTAGATCTCCTGCAATATACTTATCCCTTCCCCCAGATCAATGTACATTGAATAACAGTATCATTGATACTATATCTACATTGGATATAATGTAATATAATAATGCCTTCCCACAGATCAATGTAATTTTGGTAAAAATATCATTATTACTATATCTACATTAGATATAATGTAATATACTGATCTCTACCCACAGATCAATGTACATATAATAACAGTTTCGTTATTACTATATCTACAATAGATATAATGTAATATACTGATACCTTCCCACAGATCAATGTAGATATAATAACAGTTTCGTTATTACTATATCTACAATAGATGTAATGTAATATACTGATACCTTCCCACAGATCAATGTACATATAATGGCAATATCGTTATTACTATATCTCCATTAGATATGTAATATACATTTAATAACAATATCATTATTACTATACCTACATCAGATGAAATTTAATATACTGATTTAATCCCAAAGACCAATGTACATTTAATAACAATATCATTATTACTATATCTACATTAGATATAATGTAATATAATGATCCCTTCCGACCGATCAACGTACATATAATGGCAGTATCGTTATTACTATATCTACATTTGATATGTAATATACATTTAATAACAATATCATTATTAATATATCTACATCAGATGTAATGTAATATACTGATTTAATCCCACAGATCAATGTACATATAATAACAGTATCGTAATTACTATATCTACATTAGATATGTAATATACATTTAATAAGAATATCATTATTACTATATCTACATTTGATATAATGTAATATAATGATCCCTTCCCACTGATGAGTGTACATATAATGGCAGTATCGTTATCACTATATCTGAATTAGATCTCTTGCAATATACTGATCCCTTCCCACAGATCAATGTATATTGAATAACAGTATCATTTATACTATATCGACATTGGATATAATGTAATATACTGATGCCTTCACACAGATCAATGTAATTTTGGTAACAATATCATTATTACTATATCTACCTTAGATATAATGATATATACTGATGCCTACCCACAGATCAATGTACATATAATAACAGTTTCGTTATTACTATATCTACAATAGATATAATGTAATATACTGTGACCTTCCCACAGATCAATGTACATACAATAACAGTATCGTTATTACTATATCTACATTCCATATGTAATATACATCTAATAACAATATCATTATTACTATATCTACATCAGATGAAATGTAATATACTGATTTAATCCCACAGACCAATGTACATTTAATATCAATATCATTATTACTATATCTACATTAGATATAATGTAATATAATGATCCCTTCCCATCGATCAATGTACATATAATCGCAGTATAGTTATTACTATATCTCCATTTGATATGTGATATACATTTAATAACAATATCATTATTAATATATCTACATCAGATGTAATGTAATATACTGATTTATTCCCACAGACCAATGTACATTTAATAACAATATCATTATTACTATATCTACATTGGATACAATGTAATATACTGATACCTTCCCACAGATCAATGTACATATAATAACAGTTTCGTAGTTACTATTTCTACAATAGATATAATGTAATATACTGATACCTTCCCACAGATTAATATACATATAATAACAGTATCGTTATTACTATATCTACATTAGATATAATGTAATATACTGGTACCTTCCCACAGATCAATGTACATATAACAACAGTATCGTTATTACTATATCTACATTAGATATTTAATATACATTTAATAACAATATCATTATTAATATATCTACATCAGATGAAATTCAATATACTGATTTAATCCCACAGACCAATGTACATTCAATAACAATATCATTATTACTATATCTACATGGGATACAATGTAATATACTGATACCTTCCCACAGATCAATGGACATATAATAACAGTATCGTTATTACTATATCTACATTAGATATGTAATATACATTTATTACTATATCTACATCAGATGAAATTTAATATACTGATTTAATCCCACAGACCAATGTACATTTAACAGCAATACCATTATTACTATATCTACATTAGATATAATGTAATATACTGATCCCTACCCACAGATCAATGTAAATATAATAACAGATTGGTTATTACTATATCTACAATAGATATAATGTATATACTGATACCTTCCCACAGATCAATGTACATACAATAACAGTATCGCTATTACTATATCTACATTAGATATGTAATACACATTTAATAATAATATCATTATTACTATATCTACATCAGATGTAATGTAATATACTGATTTAATCCCACAGACCAATGTACATTTAATAACAATATCATTATTACTATATCTACATTGGATACAATGTAATATAATGATCCCTTCCCACCGATCAATGTACATATAATAACAGTTTCGTAGTTACTACATCTACAATAGATATAATGTAATATACTGATACCTTCCCACAGATCAATGTACATATAATGGCAGTATCGTTATTACTATATCTGCATTAGATCTCCTGCAATATACTGATTCCTTCCCTACAGATCAATGTACATTGAATAACAGTATCATTATCACTATATCTACATCAGATGTAATGTAATATACTGACTTAATCCCACAGATCAATGTACATATAATGGCAGTATCGTTATTACTATATCTGCATTAGATCTCCTGCAATATACTGATACCTTCCCACAGACCAATGTACATGTAATAACAGTTTCGTTATTACTATATCTGCATTAGATATGTAAGATACATTTAATAACAATATCATTATTACAATATCTACATCAGATGTAACGTAATATACTGATTTAATCCCACAGATCAATGTGCATATAATGGCAGCATCGTTATTACTATATCTACATTACATCTACTGCAATATACTGATTCCTTCCCACAGATCAATGTACATTGAATAACAGTATCATTTATACTATAGCTACATTGGATATGTAATATTCATTTAATAAGAATAGCATTATTACTATATCTACATCAGATGAAATGTAATATACTGATTTAATCCCACAGACCAATGTACATTTAATATCAATATCATTATTACTATATCTACATTAGATATAATGTAATATAATGATCCCTTCCCATCGATCAATGTACATATAATCGCAGTATAGTTATTACTATATCTCCATTCGATATGTAATATACATTTAATAACAATATCATTATTAATATATCTACGTCAGATGTAATGTAATATACTGATTTATTCCCACAGACCATTGTACATTTAATAACAATATCATTATTACTATATCTACATTGGATACAATGTAATATACTGATACCTTCCCACAGATCAATGTACATATAATAACAGTTTCGTAGTTACTATTTCTACAATAGATATAATGTAATATACTGATACCTTCCCACAGATCAATATACATATAATAACAGTATCGTTATTACTATATCTACATTAGATATAATGTAATATACTGATACCTTCCCACAGATCAATGTACATATAACAACAGTATCGTTATTACTATATCTACATTAGATATGTAATATACATTTAATAACAATATCATTATCACTGTATCTACATCAGATGAAATTTAATATACTGATTTAATCCCACAGACCAATGTACATTTAATAACAATATCATTATTAATATATCTACATCAGATGAAATTCAATATAGTGATTTAATCCCACAGACCAATGTACATTCAATAACAATATCATTATTACTATATCTACATGGGATACAATGTAATATACTGATACCTTCCCACAGATCAATGTACATATAATAACAGTATCGTTATTACTATATCTACATTAGATATGTAATATACATTTATTACTATATCTACATCAGATGAAATTTAATATACTGATTTAATCCCACAGACCAATGTACATTTAATAACAATACCATTATTACTATATCTACATTAGATATAATGTAATATACTGATCCCTACCCACAGATCAATGTACATATAATAACAGATTGGTTATTACTATATCTACAATAGATATAATGTAATATTCTGATACCTTCCCACAGATCAATGTACATACAATAACAGTATCGTTATTACTATATCTACATTAGATATTTAATATACATTTAATAACAATATCATTATTGCTATATCTACATCAGATGTAATGTAATATACTGATTTAATCCCACAGACCAATGAACATTTAATAACAATATCATTATTACTATATCTACATTAGATATAATGTAATATAATGATCCATTCCCACCGATCAATGTACATATCATAACAGTTTCGTAGTTACTATATCTACAATAGATATAATGTAATATACTGATACCTTCCCACGGATCAATGTACATATAATAACAGTATCGTTATTACTATATCTACATTAGATATGTGATATACATTTAATAACAATATCATTATCACTATATCTACATCAGATGAAATTTAATTAACTGATTTAATCCCACAGGTCAATGTAAATTTAATAACAATACCATTATTACTATATCTACGTCAGATGTAATTTAATATACGGATTTAATCCCACAGATCAATGTACATTTAATAACAGTATCATTATTACTATATCTACATTAGATATAATGTAATATAATGATCCCTTCCCACCGATCAATGTACATATAATGGCAGTATCGTTATTACTGTATCTGCATTAGATCTCCTGCAATATACTGATTCCTTCCCACAGATCAATGTACATTGAATAACAGTATCATTATTACTATATCTACATTAGATATAATGTAATATACTGATCCCTTCCTACAGATCAATGTACATTCAATAACAGTTTCGTTATTACTATATCTACATTAGATATGTAAGATACATTTAATAACAATATCATTATTACAATATCTACATCAGATGTAACGTAATATACTGATTTAATCCCACAGACCAATGTACATTTAATAACAATACCATTATTACTATATCTACATTGGATATAATGTAATATAATGATCCCTTCCCACCGATCAATGTACATATAATGGCAGTATCGTTATTACTATATCTACATTAGGTATGTAATATACATTTAATAACAATATCACTATTACTATATCTACATTAGATATGTAATATACATTTAATAACAATATCACTATTACTATATCTACATCAGGCGAAATTTAATATGCTGATTTAATACCACAGACCAATGTACATTTAATAACAATACCATTATTACTATATCTACATCAGATGTAATGCAATATACTGATCCCTTCCCACAGATCAATGTACATACTATAACAGTTTCGTTATTACTATATCTACATCAGATATAATGTAATATACTGAAAGCTTCTCACAGATCAATGTACATATAATAACAGTATCGTTATTACTATATCTACATTAGATATGTAATATACATTTAATATCAATATCATTATTACTATATCTACATCAGATGTAATGTAATATACTGATTTAATCACACAGACCAATGTACATTTAATAACACTATCATTATTACTATATCCTCATTAGATATAATGTAGTATACTGATCACTTCCTGTGGGAAGTACATTGATCTGTGGATCAATGTAATTTTGGTAACAATATCATTATTACTATAACTACATTAGATATAATGTAATATACTGATCCCGTCCCACAGACCAATGTACATATAATGACAGTATCGTTATTACTATATCTACATTAGATATGTAATATACATTTAATAACAATATCATTATTACTATACCTACATCAGATGAAATTTAATATACTGATTTAATCCCACAGACCAATGTACATTTAATAACAATATCATTATTAATATATCTACATCAGATGAAATTCAATATACTGATTTAACCCCACAGACCAATGTACATTCAATAACAATATCATTATTACTATATCTACATGGGATACAATGTAATATACTGATACCTTCCCACAGATCAATGTACATATAATAACAGTATCGTTATTACTATATCTACATTAGATATGTAATATACATTTATTACTATATCTACATCAGATGAAATTTAATATACTGATTTAATCCCACAGACCAATGTACATTTAACAGCAATACCATTATTACTATATCCTCATTAGATATAATGTAATATACTGATCACTTCCCACAGATCAATGTAATTTTGGTAACAATATCATTATTACTATATCTACATTAGATATAATGTAATATACTGATCCCGTCCCACAGACCAATGTACATATAATAACAGTTTCGTTATTACTATATCTACAATAGATATAATATATTATACTAATACCTTCCCACAGATCAATGTACATATAATAACAGTATCGTTATTACTATATCTACATTAGATATGTAATATACATTTAATAACAACATCATTATTACTATATCTACATTGGATACAATGTAATATAATGATCCCTTCCCACCGATCAATGTACATATAATGGCAGTATCGTTATTACTATATCTGCATTAGATCTCCTGCAATATACTGATTCCTTCCCACAGATCAATGTACATTGAATACCAGTATCATTTATACTATATCTACATTGGATATAATGTAATATACTGATGCCTTCCCAAAGATCAATGTAATTTTGGTAACAATATCATTATTACTATATCTACATTAGATATGATGTAATATACTGATCCCTACCCACAGATCAATGTACATATAATAACAGTTTGGTTATTACTATATCTACAATAGATATAATGTAATATTCTGATACCTTCCCACAGATCAATGTACATTTAATAACAATATCATTATTACTATATCTTCATTAGATATAATGTAATATACTGATCACTTCCCACAGATCAATGCAAGATTGTAGCAATATCGTCATTACTATATCTACATTAGATACGTAATAAACACGTAATAACAGTATCATTATTACTATATCTACATTAGATATAATGTAATATAATGATCCCTTCCCACCGATCAATGTACATATAATGGCAGTATCGTTATTACTATATCTGCATTAGATCTCCTGCAATATACTGATTCCTTCCCACAGATCAATGTACATTGAATAACAGTATCATTATTACTATATCTACATTAGATATAATGTAATATACTGATCCCTTCCTACAGATCAATGTACATGTAATAACAGTTTCGTTATTACTATATCTACATTAGATATGTAAGATACATTTAATAACAATATCATTATTACAATATCTACATCAGATGTAACGTAATATACTGATTTAATCCCACAGACCAATGTACATTTAATATCAATATCATTATTACTATATCTACATTAGATATAATGTAATATAATGATCCCTTCCCATCGATCAATGTACATATAATCGCAGTATAGTTATTACTATATCTCCATTTGATATGTAATATACATTTTATAACAATATCATTATTAATATATCTACGTCAGATGTAATGTAATATACTGATTTATTCCCACAGACCAATGTACATTTAATAACAATATCATTATTACTATGTCTACATTGGATACAATGTAATATACTGATACCTTCCCACATATCAATGTACATATAATAACAGTTTCGTAGTTACTATATCTACAATAGATATAATGTAATATACTGATACCCTCCCACAGATCAATATACATATAATAACAGTATCGTTATTACTATATCTACATTAGATATAATGTAATATACTGATACCTTCCCACAGATCAATGTAAATATAATAACAGTATCGTTATTACTATACCTACATTAGATATGTAATATACATTTATTACTATATCTACATCAGATGAAACTTAATATACTGATTTAATCCCACAGACCAATATACATTTAATAACAATATCATTATTACTATATCCTCATTAGATATGATGTAATATACTGATCACTTCCCACAGATCAACGTAATTTTGGTAACAATATCATTATTACTATATCTACATTAGATATAATGTAATATACTGATCCCGTCCCACAGACCAATGTACATATAATAACAGTTTCGTTATTACTATATCTACAATAGATATAATATATTATACTAATACCTCCCACAGATCAATGTACATATAATAACAGTATCGTTATTACTATATCTACATTAGATATGTAATATACATTTAATAACAATATCATTATTACTATATCTACATTGGATACAATGTAATATAATGATCCCTCCCACCGATCAATTTACATATAATGGCAGTATCGTTATTACTATATCTGCATTAGATCTCCTGCAAGATACTGATTCCTTCCCACAGATCAATGTACATTGAATACAGTATCATTATTACTATATCTACATTAGATATAATGTAATATACTGATCCCTTCCTACAGATCAATGTACATGTAATAACAGTTTCGTTATTACTATATCTACATTAGATATGTAAGATACATTTAATAACAATATCATTATTACAATATCTACATCAGATGTAACGTAATATACTGATTTGATCACACAGACCAATGTACATTTAATAACAATACCATTATTACTATATCTTCTTTAGATATAATGTAATATACTGATCGCTTCCCACAGACCAATGCACAGATTGTAACATTATCGTCATTACTATATCTACATGAGATATGTAATAAACACTTAATAACCGTACCGTTGTTACTATATCTACATTAGATCTACTGCAATATACTGATTCCGTCCCACAGATCAATGTACATTGTATAACAGTATCATTTATACTATATCTACATTGGATATAATGTAATATACTGATGCCTTCCCACAGATCAATGTAATTTTGTAAACAATATCGTTATTACTATATCTACATTGGATATTATATAATATACTTATCCCTTCCCACCGATCAATGTACATATAATGGCAGTTTCGTTATTACTATATCTACATTAGATATGTAATATACATTTAATAACAATATCATTATTACTATAACTACATTAGTTATAATGTAATATACTGATCCCTCCCCACCGATCAATGTACATATAATGGCAGTATCGTCATTACTATATCTACATTAGACATGTAATATACATTTAATAACAATATCATTATTACTATATCTACATCAGATGTAATGTAATATACTGATTTAATCCCACAGACCAATGTACATTTAATAACAATACCATTATTACTATATCTACATCAGATGTAATTTAATATATATTTAATAACAATATCATTATTACTATATCTACATCAGATGTAATGTAATATACTGATTTAATCCCACAGACCAATGTACATTTAATAACAATACCATTATTACTATATCTACATCAGATGTAATTTAATATACTGATTTAGTCCCACAGACCAATGTGCATTGAATAACAATATCATTATTACTATATCTACATCAGATGTAATGTAATATACTGATTTAATCCCACAGGCCAATGTACATTTAATAACAATACCATTATTACTATATCTACATCAGATGTAATTTAATATACTGATTTAATACCACAGATCAATGTACATATAATAACAGTTTCGATATTACTATATCTTCTTTAGATATAATGTAATATACTGATCACTTCCCACAGATCAATGCACAGATTGTAACATTATCCTCATTACTATATCTACATTAGATATGTAATATACATTTAATAACAATATCATTATTACTATACCTACATCAGATGAAATTTAATATACTGATTTAATCCCACAGACCAATGTACATTTAATAACAATATCATTATTACTATATCTACATTAGATATAATGTAATATAATGATCCCTTCCCACCGATCAATGTACATATAATGGCAGTATCGTTATTACTATATCTGCATTAGATCTCCTGCAATATACAGATCACTTCCCACAGATCAATGTACATTGAATAACAATATCATTATTACTATATCTACATTAGATATAATGTAATATGATTATCCCTTCCCACCGATCAATGTACATATAATGGCGGTTTCGTTATTACTCTATCTACATTAGATATGTAATATACATTTAATAACAATATCATTATTACTATAACTACATTAGTTATAATGTAATATACTTATCCCTCCCCAACGATCAATGTACATATAATGGCAGTATCGTTATTACTATATCTACATTAGATATGTAATATACACTTAATAACCATTTCATTATTACTATATCTATATCAGATGAAATTTAATATACTGATTTAATGCCACAGACCAATGTACATTGAATAACAATATCATTATTACTATATCTACATCAGATGTAATGTAATATACTGATTTATTCCCACAGACCAATGTACATTTAATAACAATATCATTATTACTATATCTTCATTAGATATAATGTAATATACTGATCCCTTCCCACAGATCAATGTAATTTTGGTAACAATATCATTATTACTATATCTACGTTAGATATAATGTAATATACTTATCCCTTCCCACAGATCAATGTACATTTAATAACGATATCATTATTACTATATCTTCTTTAGATATAATGTAATAGACTGATCACTTCCCACAGATCAATGCACAGATTGTAACATTATCCTCATTACTATATCTACATTAGATATGTAATATACATTTAATAACAATATCACTATTACTATACCTACATCAGATGAAATTTAATATACTGATTTAATCCCACAGACCAACGTACATTTAATAACAATATCATTATTACTATATCTACATTAGATATAATGTAATATAATGAGCCCTTCCCACCGATCAATGTACATATAATGGCAGTTTCGTTATTACTATATCTACATTAGATATGTAATATACATTTAATAACAATATCATTATTACTATATCTACATTAGATATAATGTAATATAATGATCCCTTCCCACCGACCAATGTACATATAATGGCAGTATCGTTATTACTATATCTGCATTAGATCTCCTGCAATATACAGATCACTTCCCACAGATCAATGTACATTGAATAACAATATCATTATTACTATATCTACATTAGATATAATGTAATATGATTATCCCTTCCCACCGATCAATGTACATATAATGGCGGTTTCGTTATTACTCTATCTACATTAGATATGTAATATACATTTAATAACAATATCATTATTACTATAACTACATTAGTTATAATGTAATATACTGATCCCTCCCCACCGATCAATGTACATATAATGGCAGTATCGTTATTACTATATCTACATTAGATATGTAATATACACTTAATAACCATTTCATTATTACTATATCTATATCAGATGAAACTTAATATACTGATTTAATGCCACAGACCAATGTACATTGAATAACAATATCATTATTACTATATCTACATCAGATGTAATGTAATATACTGATTTATTCCCACAGACCAATGTACATTTAATAACAATATCATTATTACTACATCTTCATTAGATATAATGTAATATACTGATCCCTTCCCACAGATCAATGTAATTTTGGTAACAATATCATTATTACTATATCTACATCAGATGTAATGTAATATACTGATACCTTCCCACAGATCAATGTACATATAATAACAGTTTCGTTGTTACTATATCTACATTAGATATGAAATATACACTTAATAACATATGCAATAAAATATATGTACATTGATCTGTGGGAAGGTATCAGTATATTACATTATATCTAATGTAGATATAGTAATAACGATACTGTTATTATATGTACATTGATCTGCGGGATTAAATCATTATATTAAATTACATCTGATGTAGATACAGTAATAATGGTATTGTTATTAAATGTAGATTGGTCTGTGGGATTAAATCAGTATATTAAATTATAACCAATGTAGATATAGTATAAATGGTACTGTTATTCAATATACATTGATCTGTGCGAAGGAGTCACTATATTGCAGGAGATCTAATGCAGATATAGTAATAACGATACTGCCATTATATGTACATTGATCGGTGGGATGTGATCATTATATTACATTATATGTAATGTAGATATAGTAATAATGATATTGTTATTAAATGTGCATCGGTCTGTGGTATTAAATCAGTATATTAAATTTCATCTGATGTAGATATAGTAATAATGATATTGTTATTAAATGTATATTACATATCTGATGTAGACATACAAATAACGATACTGCCATTACATGTACATTGATCGGTGGGAAGGGATCAGTATATTACATTGTATCCAATGTAGATATAGTAATGATGATATTGTTATTAAATGTGCATTGGTGTGTGGGAATAAATCAGTATATTACATTACATCTGATGTAGATATATTAATAATGATATTGTTATTAAATGTATATTACATATCAAAAGTAGATATAGTAATAATGATATTGTTATTAAATGTAGATTGGTCTGTGAGAATTGATCAGTATATTAAATTTCATCTGATGTAGATATAGTAATAATGATATTGTTATTCAATGTACACTGATCTGTGGGAAGGGATCAGTATATTACATTATATCTATTGTAGATATAGTAATAACGAAACTGTTATTATATGTACATTGGTCTGTGGGATTAAATCAGTATATTAAATTTCATCTGATGTAGATATAGTAATAATGATATTGTTATGAAATGTATACTACATATCTAATGTAGACATAGTAATAATGATATTGTTATTAAATGTATATTACATATCTAATGTAGATATAGCAATAACGCTACTGTTATTATATGTATATTGATCTGTGGGAAGGGATCAGTATATTACATTATATTCAATGTAGATATAGTATAAATGATACTGGTATTCAATGTACATTGATCTGCGGGGAGGAATAAGTATATTGCAGTAGATCTAATGTAGATATAGTAACAATGATATTGTTATTAAGTGTATATTACATATCTAATGTAGATATAGTAACAATGATATTGTTATTAAATGTATATTACATATCTAATGTAGATATGGTAATAACGATACTGTTATACTATGTATATTGATCTGTTGGAAGGTATCAGTATATTACATTATATCTATTGTAGATATAGTAATAACGATACTGCCATTATATGTACATTGATCGGTGGGAAGTGATCATTCTATTACATTATATCGAATGTAGATATAGTAATAATGATATTGTTATTAAATGTACATTGATCTGTGGGAATAAATCATTATATTACATTATATCTAATGTAGATATAGTAATAATGATATTGTTATTAAATGTACATTGGTCTGTGGGATTAACTCAGAATATTAAATTTCATCTGATGCAGATATAGTAATAATGATATTGTTATTAAATGTATATTACATATCTAATGTAGATATAGTAATAACGATACGGTTATTACATGTACATTGATCTGTGGGAAGGTATCAGTATATTACATTATATTTAATGTAGATATAGTCATAACGATACTGTTATTATATGTATATTGATCTGTGGGAAGGTATCAGTATATTACATTATATCTATTGTAGATATACTAACAACGAAACTGTTATTATATGTACATTGATCTGTGGGAAGGTATCAGTATATTACATTATATCTATTGTAGATATAGTAATAACGAAACTGTTATTATATGTACATTGATCTGTGGGTAGGGATCAGTATATTACATTATATCTAATGTAGATATAGTAATAATGGTATTGTTATTAAATATACATTGGTCTGTGGGATTAAATCAGTATATTAAATTTCATCTGATGTAGATATAGTAATAAATGTATACTACATATCTAATGTAGATATAGTAATAACGATACTGTTATTACATGTACATTGATCTGGCGGAAGGTACCACTATATTACATTATATCTAATGCAGATATAGTAATAATGATATTGTTATTAAATGTATATTACATATCTAATGTAGATATTGTAATAAATGATACTGTTATTATATGTACATTGATCTGTGGGAACGTATCAGTATATTACATTACATCTAATGTAGATATAGTAATAACGAAACTGCTATTATATGTACATTGGTCTGTGGGATTAAATCAGTATATTAAATTTCATCTGATGTAGATATAGTAATAATGATATTGTTATGAAATGTATACTACATATCTAATGTAGATATAGTAATAATGATATTGTTATTAAATGTATATTACATATCTAATGTAGATATAGCAATAACGCTACTGTTATTATATGTATATTGATCTGTGGGAAGGGATCAGTATATTACATTATATTCAATGTAGATATAGTATAAATGATACTGGTATTCAATGTACATTGATCTGCGGGGAGGAATAAGTATATTGCAGTAGATCTAATGTAGATATAGTAACAATGATATTGTTATTAAATGTATATTACATATCTAATGTAGATATGGTAATAACGATACTGTTATTATATGTACATTGATCTGTGAGAAGGAATCGGTATATTGCAGTATATCTAATGAAGATATAGAAATAACGATACCGTTATTAAGTGTTTATTACATATCTAATGTAGATATAGTAATAACGATAATGTTACAATCTGTGCATTGATCTGTGGGAAGTGATCAGTATATTACATTATATCTAATGAACATATAGTAATAATGATATTGTTATTAAAGGTACATTGGTCTGTGGGAATAAATCAGTATATTACATTATATCTAATGTAGATATAGTAGTAACGAAACTGTTATTATATGTTCGTTGTTCTGTGGGAAGGGATCAGTATATTACATTATATCCAATGTAGATATAGTATAAATGATACTGATATTCAATGTACATTGATCTGTGGGAAGGGATCAGTATACTACATTATATCCAATGTAGATATAGTATAAATGATACTGTTATTCAATGTACATTGATCTGTGTGAAGGAATCAGTATATTGCAGTAGATCTAATGTAGATATAGTAATAACGATACTGTCATTAAGTGTTTATTACGTATCTATTGTAGATATAGTAATGACGATAATGTTACAATCTGTCCATTGATCTGTGGGAAGTGATCAGTATATTACATTATATCTAATGAACATACGGTATTAGTGATTTGTTATTCAACGTACATTGGTCTGTGGGATTAAATCAGTATATTAAATTTCATCTGATGTAGATATAGTAATAAGGATATTGTTATTAAATGTATATTACATATCTAATGTAGATATAGTAATAACGATACTGTTATTATATGTACATTGATCGGTGGGAAGGGATCATTATATTACATTATATCTAATGTAGATATAGTAATAATGATATTGTTATTAAGTGTACATTGGACTGTGGGAATAAATCAGTATATTAAATTTCATCTGATGTAGATATAGTAATAAGGATACTGTTATAAAATGTATATTACATATCTAATGTAGATATAGTAATAACGATACTGTTATTATATGTACATCGATCTGTGGGAAGGGATCAGTATATTACATTATATCCAATGTAAATATAGTAATAATGGTATTGTCATTAATTGTACATTGGTCTGTGGAATTAAATCAGTATATTAAATTTCATCCGATGTAGATATAGTAATAATGATATTGTTATTAAATGTATATTACATATCTAATGTAGATATAGTAATAACGATACTGTTATTATATCTGCATTGATCTGTGGGAAGGTATCAGTATATTACATTATATCTATTGTAGATATAGTAATAACGAAACTTTTATTATATGTACATTGATCTGTGGGAAGGTATCAGTATATTACATTATATCTATTGTAGATATGGTAATAATCATATTGTTACGAAAATTACATTGATCTTTAGGAAGGCATCAGTATATAACATTATATCCAACGTAGATATAGTATAAATGATACTGTTATTCAATGTACATTAATCTGTGGGAAGGAATAAGTATATTGCAGTAGATCTATTGTTGATATAGTAATAACGATACTGTTATTAAGTGTTTATTACGTATCAAATGTAGATATAGTAATGACGATAATGATACACTCTGTGCATTGACCTGTGGGAAATGATCAGTATATTACATTATATCTAATGAACATATAGTAATAATGATATTATTATTAAATGTACATTGGTCTGTGGGAATAAATCAGTATATTACATTACAGCTGATGTAGATATAGTAATAATGATATTGTTATTAAATGTATATTACATATCTAATGTAGATGTAGTAATAATGATGTTGTTATTAATGTACATTGGTCTGTGGGAATAAATCAGTATACTACATTACATCTGATGTAGATATAGAAATGATGATATTGTTATTAAATGTATATTACATATCTAATATAGATATAGTAATAACGATACTGCCATTATATGTAAATTGATCGGTGGGAAGGGATCATTACATTACATTATATCTAATGTAGATATTGTAATAATGATATTGTTATTAAATGTACATTGGTCTGTGGCATTAAATCAGTATATTACATTATATCTATTGTAGATATAGTAATAATGGTATTGTTATTAAATGTACATTGGTCTGTGGGATTAAATCAGTATATTAAATTTCATCTGATATAGATATAGTAATAATGATATTCTTATTAAATGTATATTACATATCTAATGTAGATATAGTAATAACGATACTGTTATTGTATGTACATTGATCTGTGTGAAAGTATCAGTATATTACATTATATCTATTGTGGACATAGTAATAACGAAGCTGTTATTATATGTACATTGATCTGTGGGAAGGGATGAGTATATTACATTATATCTAATGCAGATATAGTAATAATGACATTGTTATTAAATGTATCTTACATATCTAATGTAGATATAGTAATAACGATGCTGTTATTATATGTACATTGATCTGTGGGAGGGTATCAGTATATTACATTATATCTAGTGTAGATATAGTAATAACGAAACTGTTATTTATGTACATTGATCTGTGGGATTAAATCAGTATATTAAATTACATCTGATGTAGATATAGTAATAATCGTATTGTTATTAAATGTACATTGGTCTGTGGGATTAAATCAGTATATTAAATTTCGTCTGTTGTAGATATAGTAATAATGATATTGTTATTAAATGTATATTACATATCTAATGTAGATATAGTAATAACGACACTGTTATTATAAGTACATTGATCTGTGGGAAGGTATCAGTATAATACATTATATCCAATGTAGATATAGTAATAATGGTATTGTCATTAAATGTACATTGATCTGTGGGAAGGTATCAGTATATTACATTATATCTATTGTAGATATAGTAATAACGACACTGTTATTATATGTGCATTGACCTGTGGGAAGGTATCAGTATATTACATTATATCTATTGTGGATATAGTAATAATCATATTGTTACCAAAATTACATTGATCTGTGGGAAGAGATCAGTATATTACATTATATCCAATGTCGATATAGTATAAATCATACTGGTATTCAATGTACATTGATCTGTGGGAAGGAATCAGTATAATGCAGTACATCTAATGTAGATACAGTAATAACGATACTGTTATTAAGTGTTAATTACGTATCTAATGTAGATATAGTAATGACGATAATGATACAATCTGTGCATTGATCTGTGGGAAATGATCAGTATATTACATTATATCTAAAGAACATATAGTAATAGTGATATTGTTATTAAATGTACATTGGACTGTGGGAATAAATGAGTATATTACATTACATCTGATGTAGATATAGTAATAACGATACTGTTATTATATGTACATTGATCTGTGGGAAGGTATCAGTATATTACATTATATCTATTGTGGACATAGTAATAACGAAACTGTTATTATATGTACATTGATCTGTGGGAAGGGATCAGTATATTACATTATATCTAATGTAGATATAGTAATAATGATATTGTTATTAAATGTATATTACATATCTAATGTAGATATAGTAATAACGATACTGTTATTATATGTACATTGATCTGTGGGAAGGTATCGGTATATTACATTATATCTATTGTGGACATAGTAATAACGAAACTGTTATTATATGTACATTGATCTGTGGGAAGGGCTCAGTATATTACATTATCTCTAATGTAGATATAGTAATAACGATATTGTGACCAAACTTACATTGATCTGAGGGAAGGGGTCAGTATATTACATTATATTCAATGTAGATGTAGTATAAATGATACTGTTATTCAATGTAAATTGATCGGTGGGAAGGAATGAGTATATTACATTATATCTATTGTGGACATAGTAATAACGAAACTGTTATTACATGTACATTGATCTGTGGGAAGGTATCGGTATATTACATTATATCTATTGTGGACATAGTAATAACGAAACTGTTATTATATGTACATTGATCTGTGGGAAGGGCTCAGTATATTACATTATCTCTAATGTAGATATAGTAATAACGATATTGTGACCAAAATTACATTGATCTGAGGGAAGGGATCAGTATATTACATTATATCCAATGTCGATATAGTATAAATCATACTGGTATTCAATGTACATTGATCTGTGGGAAGGAATGAGTATAATGCAGTACATCTAATGTAGATACAGTAATAACGATACTGTTATTAAGTGATTATTACGTATCTAATGTAGATATAGTAATGACGATAATCATACAATCTGTGCATTGATCTGTGGGAAATGATCAGTATATTACATTATATCTAATGAACATATAGTAATAGTGATATTGTTATTAAATGTACATTGGTCTGTGGGAATCAATCAGTATATTACATTACATCTGATGTAGATATAGTAATAATGATATTGTTATTAAGTGTATATTACATATCTAATGTAGATATAGTAATAACGATACTGCCATTATATGTAAATTGATCGGTGGGAAGGGATCATTATATTACATTATATCTAATGTAGATATAGTAATAATGATATTGTTATTAAATGTACATTGGACTGTGGGATTAAATCAGTATATTAAATTTCATCTGATGTAGATATAGCAATAATGATATTGTTATTAAAAGTATATTACATATCTAATGTAGATATAGTAATAACGATACTGTTATTATATGTACATTGATCTGTGGGAGGGTATCAGTATATTACATTATATCTATTTTAGATATAGTAATAACGAAACTGTTATTATATGTACATTGATCTGGGGGTAGGGATCAGTATATTACATTATATCTAATGTAGATATAGTAATAATGATATTGTTACCAAAAGTACATTGATCTATCGGATCGGCAATACGGCTTTAGACGCGGAAGGTCCACAGTCGACGCCGTACGGGTGGTCCTGGATGCCGCCGATAAGGCGGAATCCGGCAACCGGCACAGCTGGCGTGTCGTCCTCGTAGCCACGCTCGACGTCAGGAACGCCTTCAACTCAGTGAGTTGGGCGGGGATACTCGCGGCCCTGAAGAACACCTTCCAGGTGCCAGACTATCTCCTTCGTATTATGGAGGATTACTTCTCTGACCGTGTCTTGGTCTACGATACGGTCGAGGGCAGACGGAATAGAAAAGTCTCTGCAGGTGTGGCCCAGGGGTCCATCTTAGGACCGGACCTCTGGAACGCGTTCTACGACGCCATCCTACGGATCGAGTTCCCCAGCGAGGCGTTCTGGTGGGCTACGCGGACGACATAGCGGTAGTTATTGTCGCCCGCGACACGGAGTGCGCGCAGTTTGGCCTTAATCAGGTCATGAGGCGGATCGAGAGGTGGATGAATGACGCGGGTCTTCGTTTAGCTACGGAGAAGACCGAGCTCGTCGTCCTGTCAAGGCGAAGGATCCCCACAGAGATACCTTTTAAAGTGGGGATCCACACCATCATCGCCAAGGCCGCCGTTAGTTACCTGGGGTTCCTGCTTGACAGCAAGCGGACCTTCTGGGCACAGATACGGCAGGCGGCCGACAGGGCGGCGGGAACCGCCTCGTCCCTCGCCGGCCTCATGGCGAACATCGGTGGCCCAAGGCCGGCGAAGCGGAGGCTGCTCATTACCTCCGTAGAATTCGTACTCCTGTACGGCGCGGAGATCTGGGCTGGAGCTCTCCGCTTCGAAAAGTACCGCCGCAGACTAGCGGCGGTTCAAAGGAGGTGCGCGCTCCGGGTGGCTAGTTCCTACAGAACTGTCGCGGAGCCAGCTGTGTTGGTGATAGCTGGAATGCTGCCCATAGACCTGCTTGCCCACGAGCGCAAGCAGGTCTATGAGGCGAAGAGGAGCGGCCAGGACACGGTTGATGCGAAGAGGGTGGCTCGAGAGGCCACCCTGCATCGCTGGCAGCAGCGTTGGATGGAAGAGGCAAGGGGGCGCTGGACGGCTAGACTAATTCCAAGCCTCGCCCCCTGGCTCAATAGGAAACACGGCGAGGTGGACTACTACCTTACCCAATTCCTGAGCGGGCACGGGTACTTCCGTGCGTACCTGTTCAGGATGGGTAAGGCCACCTCGCCAGTGTGCGGTTATGGCTGCCAGGATGCAGGGGACAGTGCCGAGCACACCCTCTTCCGATGCGGACGCTGGGCGGCCGAGAGAAATGCCCTCCAACAGGAGGTTGGCCCCATCACCCCCGACAACATCGTGGGGGTGACGCTGCAGACATTGCAGACCTGGAGCGCCGTCGCCAATTATGTGCGACGGTTCCTCCAGCTGAAGAAGAAGGAGGAGAGTCGGTGGAATCCCATAAATACAGTCTAGGGAATGAAACCGACAAGTTGAAGTAGCTCCTCACGGGCCACCTTCTGTTGTGAGGGCATTCGAAGAGCAGCGCGCGGAAACACGCGCAACAGGCGACTCCACCCCGAAGTAATGTGATAAACAGTTCCGGGGGGGACTAAAGTCGCATAAAGGGTTTGCGGCTTTTTAGTGGGTAGGAATGCCACATACCCCGAGGCACGTGGTCCGCCCTGGGGATCTTGAACACCGGAAGATTTTTCCGCAGTTTCCCTTCAACAAAACAAAAAAAAAAAAAAACTATATCTACATCAGATGAAATGTAATATACTGATTTAATCCCACAGACCAATGTACATTTAATAACAATACCATTATTACTATATCCACATCAGATGTAATTTAATATACTGATTTAATCCCACAGAACAATGTACATATAATAACATTTTCGTTAATACTATATCTACATTAGATATAATGTAATATAGTGATACCTTCCCACACATCAATGTACATATAATAACAGTATCGTTATTACTATATCTACATTAGATATGTAATATACATTTAATAACAATATCATTATTACTATATCTTCATTAGATATAATGTAATATACTGATCACTTCCCACAGATCAATGCACAGATTGTAACATTATCGTCATTACTATATCTACATTAGATACGTAATAAACACTTAATAGCAGTATCGTTATTACTATGTCTACATTAGATCTACTGCAATATACTGATTCCTTCCCACAGATCAATGTACATTGAATACCAGTATCATTTATACTATATCTGCATTCGATATAATGTAATATACTGATCCCTTCCCACAGATCAATGCAATTTTGGTAACAATATCATTATTACTATATCTACATTAGATATAATGTAATATACTGATCCCTACCAACAGATCAATCTACATATAATAGCAGTTTCGTTATTACTATATCTACATTACATAGGTAATATACATTTAATAACAATGTCATTATTACTATATCTACATCAGATGAAATTTAATATACTGATTTAATCCCACAGGCCAATGTACATTTAATAACAATACCATTATTACTATATCTACATAAGATGTAATTTAATATACAGATTTAATCCCACAGACCATTGTACATTGAATAACAATATTATTATTACTATATCTACATTAGATATAATGTAATATACTGATTCCTTCCCACAGATCAATGTACATATAATAACAGTATCGTAATTACTATATCTACAATAGATATAATGTAATATACTGATACCTTCCCACAGATCAATGTACATATAATAACAGTACCGTTATTACTATATCTACATTAGATATGTAATATACATTTAATAACAATATCATTATTACTATATCTACATCAGATGAAATTTAATATACTGATTTAATCCCACAGACCAATGTACATTTAATAACAATACTATTATTACTATATCTACAATAGATATAATGTAATATACTGATTTAATCCCACAGACCAATGTACATTTAATAACAATATCATTATTACTATATCTACATTAGATATAATGTAATGTAATGATCCCTTCCCACCGATCAATTTACATTGAATAACAGTATCATTTATACTATATCTACATTGTATATAATGTAAGATACTGATCCCTTCCCACAGATCAATGTACATATGTAACGACCCAGAGTGAGTACGTCACTGCACCGACTTGTAGGGAGAGCGGTTCCCTTAGAAGGCGACTCGTAATCAAAGTGTTAAGGATTTTAGGTTCGTGTGGTGTGCGGTTAAGGAGTGAAATCCAAACACTAATGTGCTAGAAACTGAATGGATATATGTTTATTCAAGAATGAAAGGTAAGTGAATATTGAATTATAATACAAAGTTGCTAGTATCACAATAAGTGCGGCTAGAAATAGGAATACAGTAAGAAATTATAATTAGTTCGCCCTAGATTGGGAATACAATTGAAAAATATGTAATTAGTCATTAATATGTAAGTAAAAATTAATAATTGTAATTAATCGTTAGCGTTAACGCTAAAGCGGCGTGGTCTTCTTCTACAGTCAACACTCTGTTTGTTTTCAACAATAATTATGGAAACTAAACTCCAGAGGTTTGTGCTAGACCATTGGAATCAAGTTAACCCTTCCTACAGGTCGCAATCGGTTTCTGGTTATACCAGAGCCGTGTTAAACGCAGGCCGTTCAAGGAGCTCCGCTCCTCGCTAGCTCTTTACACTTGAGTGTTGGCTTAGCGTAACACCTGTGTAACACGTTGCGCACCGCGAATAGGAGGTCCACTGCTCCGTAGTCCTGCACGCCACCAGTGGAATAGTAGAAATTAGCTATAGCTCGCGCTCTATCGCTGCCTAGACAGTTCAGCGCAAGCTCCTCTCTACTAATCAGAGTGTTGTCTGTTTCAGACCGAGGTCTGAGAAGATCTGCGATGAAACTGTGCGGAACGCCTCTATTTATACTCAGATTTTGCTGAGTCGGCACTTTTTTTTCCGCATAGAGTTCTTGGGGTAGCTGGGTTTTTCCCGTCACGTGGTGGTCCAGCATCCCCACTCTAGAATACTACCCCACCGTATGGTTACTGGGGTTGCGCTCGCGCGTGCGCGGTCGGACGTCGATAATTTATCGGTAAACTGTTTTACCGTCCGACTTATCGACTAAACTTTTATCGATATATTCAACAAACTCGGTTATCGACGAAAAATGAAAATGTTTATTACAAAAACTTATACATTAAATATTAACAATAAAAATAAAATAAAATATTCTGTATATAAAAAAAAAAATTGGTTATAATAAAGAAAAATAAAATTAAAAAGATATTGTTTTAAATTCTTGGGTCGTTACACATATAATAACAGTTTGTTTATTACTATGTCCACAATAGATATAATGTAATATACTGATACCTTCCCACAGATCAATGTACATATAATAACAGTATCGTTATTACTATATCTACATTAGATATGTTATATACATTTAATAACAATTTCATTATTACTATATCTACACCAGATGAAATTTAATATACTGATTTATTCCCACAGACCACTGTACATTTAATAACAATATCATTATTAGTATATCTACATTGGATACAATGTAATATACTGATACCTTCCCACAGATCAATGTACATATAATAACAGTTTCGTTGTTACTATATCTACAATAGATATAATGTAATATACTGATACCTTCCCACAGATCAATATACATATAATAACAGTATCGTTATTACTATATCTACATTAGATATGTAATATACATTTAATAACAATATCATTATTACTATATCCCCATCAGATGAAATTTAATATACTGATTTAATCCCACAGACCAATGTACATTTAATAACAATATCATTATTAATATATCTACATCAGATGAAATGGAATATACTGATTTAATCCCACAGACCAATGTACATTTAATAAAAATATCATTATTACTGTATCTACATCAGATATAATGTAATATAATGATCCCTTCCCACCGATCAATGTACATATAATGGCAGTATCGTTATTACTATATCTCCATTTGATATGTAATATACATTTAATAACAATATCATTATTAATATATCTACATCAGCTGTAATGTAATATACTGATTTACTCCCACAGACCAATGTACATTTAATAACAATATCATTATTACTATATCTACATTAGATATAATGTAATATACTGATCCCTATCCACAGATCCATGTACATATAATAACAGTTTCGTTATTACTATATCTACAATAGGTATAATGTAATACACTGATACCTTCCCACAGATCAATGTACATATAATAACAGTATCGTTATTACTATATCTACATTAGATATGTAATATACATTTAATAACAATATCATTATTACTATATCTACATCAGATGAAATGTAATATACTGATTTAATCCCACAGACCAATGTACATTTAATAAAAATATCATTATTACTGTATCTACATTAGATATAATGTAATATAATGATCCCTTCCCACAGATCAATGTACATATAATGGCAGTATGGTTATTACTATATCTCCATTTGATATGTAATATACATTTAATAACAATATCATTATTAATATATCTACATCAGATGTAATGTAACATACTGATTTACTCCCACAGACCAATGTACATTTAATAACAATATCATTATTACTATATCTACATTGGATACAATGTAATATACTGATACCTTCCCACAGATCAATATACATATAATAACAGTATCGTTATTACTATATCTACATTAGATATGGAATATACATTTAATAACAGTATCATTTATACTATATCTACATTAGATATAATGTAATATAATGATCCCTTCCCACCGATCAATGTACATATAATGGCAATATCCTTATTACTATATCTGCATTAGATCTGCTGCAATATACTGATTCCTTCCCACAGATCAATGTACATATAATAACAGTTTCGTTATTACTATATCTACAATAGATATAATGTAATATACTGATACCTTCTCACAGATCAATATACATATAATAGCAGTATCGTTATTAGTATATCTACATTAGATATAATGTAATATACTGATACCTCCCCACAGATCAATGTACATATAATAACAGTATCGTTATTACTATATGTACATTAGATATAATGTAATATACTGATACCTTCCCACAGATCAATGCACATATAATTACAGTATCGTTATTACTATATCTACATTAGATATGTAATATACATTTAATAACAATTTCATTATTACTATATCTACACCAGATGAAATTTAATATACTGATTTATTCCCACAGACCACTGTACATTTAATAACAATATCATTATTAGTATATCTACATTGGATACAATGTAATATACTGATACCTTCCCACAGATCAATGTACATATAATAACAGTTTCGTTGTTACTATATCTACAATAGATATAATGTAATATACTGATACCTTCCCACAGATCAATATACATATAATAACAGTATCGCAATTACTATATCTACATTAGATATGTAATATACATTTAATAACAATATCATTATTACTATATCCACATCAGATGAAATTTAATATACTGATTTAATCCCACAGACCAATGTACATTTAATAACAATATCATTATTAATATATCTACATCAGATGGAATTTAATATACTGATTTAATCCCACAGACCAATGTACATTCAATAACAATATCATAATTACTATATATACATGGGATACAATGTAATATACTGATACCTTCCCACAGATCAATATACATATAATAACAGTATCGTTATTACTATATCTGCATTCGATCTGCTGCAGTATACTGATCCCTTCCCACAGATCAATGTACATTGAATAACAGTATCATTTATACTATATCGACATTGGATATAATGTAATATACTGATACCTTCCCACAGATCAATGTACATATAATAGCAGTTTCGTTATTACTATATCTACATTAGATATAATGTAATATACTGATTTATTCCCACAGACCAATGTACATTTAATAACAATATCATTATTACTATATCTACATTGAATACAATGTAATATACTGATACGTTCCCACAGATCAATGTACATATAATAACAGTTTCGTTATTACTATATCTACATTAGATATAATGTAATATACTGATCCCTACCAACAGATCAATCTACATATAATAGCAGTTTCGTTATTACTATATCTACATTAGATAGGTAATATACATTTAATAACAATGTCATTATTACTATATCTACATCAGATGAAATTTACTATACTGATTTAATCCCACAGGCCAATGTACATTTAATAACAATACCATTATTACTATATCTACATCAGATGTAATTTAATATACAGATTTAATCCCACAGACCATTGTACATTGAATAACAATATTATTATTACTATATCTACATTAGATATAATGTAATATACTGATTCCTTCCCACAGATCAATGTACATATAATAACAGTATCGTAATTACTATATTTACAATAGATGTAATGTAATATACTGATACCTTCCCACAGATCAATGTACATATAATAACAGTATGGTTATTACTATATCTACATTAGATATGAAATATACACTTAATAACATATGCAATAAAATATATGTACATTGATCTGTGCGAAGGAATCAGTATATTACATTATATTTAATGTAGATATAGTAATAACGAAACTGTTATTATATGTACATTGATCTGTTGGAAGGTATCAGTATATTATATTGTATCTAATGTAGATATAGTAATAACGAAACTGTTATTTTATGTACATTGATGTGTGGGAAGGGATCACTATATTACATTATACCTAATGTAGATATAGTAATAATGATATTGTTACCAAAATTACATTGATCTATGGGAAGGGATCAGTATATTACATTATATTCAATGTAGATATAGTGTGAATGATACTGGTATTCAATGTACATTGGTCTGTGGGAAGGGATCATTATATTACATTATATCTAATGTAGATATAGTAATAATGATATTGTTATTAAATGTATATTACATACCTAATGTAGATATAGTAATAACGAAACTATTATTATATGTACATTGATCTGTGGGATTAAATCAGTATATTAAATTACATCTGATGTAGATATAGTAATAATGATATTGTTACCAAAATTGCATTGATCTGTGGAAAGGCATCAGTATATTACATTATATCCAATGTAGATATAGTATAAATGATACTGTTATTCAATGTACATTGATCTGTGGGAAGGAATCAGTATATTGCAGTAGATATAATGTGGATATAGTAATAACGATACTCTTATTAAGTGTTTATTACATATCTAATGTAGATATAGAAATGACGATAATGTTACAATCTGTGCATTGATCTGTGGGAAGTGATCAGTATATTACATTATATCTAAAGAAGATATAGTAATAATGATCTTGTTATTAAATGTACATTGGTCTGTGGGATTAAGTCAGTATATTACATTAAATCTGATCTAGATATATTAATAATGATATTGTTATTAAATGTATATTATATATGAAATGTAGATATAGTAATAACGATACTGCCATTATATGTACATTTATCTGTGGGAAGGAATCAGTATATTACATTACATCTAATTGAGATATAGTAATAATGATACTGCCATTATGTGTACGTTGATCTGTGGGATTAAATCAGTATATTAAATTACATCTGATGTAGATATAGTAATAATGGTATTGTTATTAAATGTACAATCTTCTGTGGGATTAATCAGTATATTAAATTACATCTGATGTAGATATAGTAATAATGGTATTGTTATTCAATGCACATTGGTCTGTGGGATTAAATCAGTATATTAAATTGCATCTGATGTATATGTAGTAATAATGGTATTGTTATTAAATGTACATTGGTCTGTGGGATTAAATCAGTATATTAAATTTCATTTGATGTAGATATAGTAATAATGATATTGTTATTAAATGTATATTACCCATCTAATGTAGATATAGTAATAACGATACTGTTATTATATGTACATTGATCTGTGGGAAGGAATCAGTATATTGCAGTAGATCTAATGTAGATATAGTAATAACGATACTGTTATTAAGTGTTTATTACATATCTAATGTAGATATACTAATGACGATAATGTTACAATCTGTCCATTGATCTGTGGGAAGTGATCAGTATATTACATTATATCTAATGAGGATATAGTGATAATGATATTGTTATTAAATGTACATTGGTCTGTGGGAAGGTATCAGTATATTACATTATATCTAATGTAGATATAGTAATAATGGTATTGTTATTAAATGTACATTGGTCTGTGGGATTAAATCAGTATATTAAATTGCATCTGATGTAGATATAGTAATAATGGTATTGTTATTAAATGTACATTGGTCTGTGGGATTAAATCAGTATATTACATTACATCTGATGTAGATATAGTAATAATAATATTGTTATTAAATGTATATTACATATCTAATGTAGATATAGTAATAACAATACTGTTATTATATGTACATTGATCTGTGGGAAGGTATCAGTATGTTACATTATATCCATTGTAGATATAGTAACAACGAAGCTGTTATCATATGTACATTGATCTGTGGGAAGGGATCAGTATATTACATTACATCTGATGTAGATATAGTAATAATGATACTGTTATTAAATGTATATTACATATCTAATTTAGATATAGTAATAACGATACTGCCATTATATGTACATTGATCGGTGGGACGGGATAATTATATTACATTATACCTAATGTAGGGATAGTAATAATGATATTGCTATTAAATGTACATTGGTCTGTGGGAATAAATCAGTATATTACATTACATCTGATGTAGATATAGTAATAATGATATTGTTATTAAATGTATCTTACATATCAAATGTAGATATAGTAATAACGATAATGCCAATATATGTACATTGATCGTTGGGAAGGGATCATTATATTACATTACATCTAATGTAGATATAGTAATAACGATATTGTTATTAAATGTACATTGGTCTGTGGGATTAAATCAGTATGTTACATTTCATCTGATGTTGATATAGTAATAATGATATTGTTATTAAATGTTTATTACATATCTAATGTAGATATAGTAATTACGAAACTGCTATTATATGTACATTGATCTGTGGGAAGGGATCAGTATATTGCATTATATCTAATGTAGATATAGTAATAACGAAACTGTTATTATATGTACATTGATCTGTGGGAAGGGATCAGTATATTGCATTATATCTAATGTAGACATAGTAATAACGAAACTGTTATTACATGTACATTGATCTGTGGGAAGGGATCAGTATATTGCAATACATCGGATATAGATATGGTAATAATGGTATTGTTAATAAATGTCCATTTGCCTGTGGAATTAAATCAGTATAATAAATTTACTCTGATGTAGATATAGTAGTAATGATATTGTTATTAAATGTATATTACATATCTTATTTAGATATAGTAATAACGATACTGTTATTATATGTATATTGATCTGTGGGAAGGTATCAGTATTTTACATTATATCTATTGTAGATATAGTAATTACGAAACTGCTATTATATGTACATTGATCTGTGGGTAGGGATCAGTATATTACATTATATCTAATGTAGATATAGTAATAACGAAACTGCTATTATATGTACATTGATATGTGGGAACGTATCAGTATATTAAATTGTATCCAATGTAGATATATTAATAATGATATTGTTATTAAATGTACATTGGTCTGTGGGAATAAATCAGTATATTACATTACATCTGATGTAGATATATTAATAATGATATTGTTATTAAATGTATATTACATATCAAATGTAGATATAGTAATAATGATATTGTTACCAAAAGTACATTGATCTGTGGGAAGGAATCAGTATATTACATTATATCCAATGTAGATATAGTATAAATGATACTGTTATTCAATGTACATTGATGTGTGGGAAGGAATCAGTATATTGCAGGAGATCTAATGCAGAAATAGTAATAACGATAGTGCCATTATATGTACATTGATCGGTGGGAAGGGATCATTATATTACATTGTATCCAATGTAGATATAGTAATAATGATATTGTTATTAAATGTATATTACATATCTAATGTAGATATTTTAATAACGATACTGTTATTATATGAATATTGATCTGTGGGAGGTTATCAGTATATTATATTATATCTATTCTAGATATAGTAATAACGAAACTGTTATTATATATACATTGATCTGTGGGAAGGGATCAGTATATTACATTATATCTAATGTAGATATATAAATAATGATATTGTTATTAAATGTACATTGGTCTGTGGGATTAAATCAGAATATTAAATTTCATCTGATGTAGATATAGTAATAATGATATTGTTATTAAATGTATATTACATATCTAATGTAGATATAGTAATAACGAAACTGTTATTATATGTACATTAATCTGTGGGAAGGGATAAGTATATTACATTATATCTAATGTAGATATAGTAATAATGATATTGTTACCAAAATTACATTGATCTATGGGAAGGGATCAGTGTGTTACATTATATCCGATGTAGATATAGTATAAATGATACTGTTATTCAATCTACATTGATCTGTGGGAAGGAATCAGTATATTGCAGTAGATCTAATGTAGATACAGTAGTAACGACACTGTTATTAAGTGTTTATTACGTATCTAATGTAGATATAGTAATGACAATAATGATACAATCTGTGCATTGATCTGTTGGAAGTGATCAGTATATTACATTATATCTAATGAAGACATAGTAATAATGACATTGTTATTAAATGTACATTGGTCTGTGGGAATAAATCAGTATACTACATTACATCTGATGTAGATATAGTAATAATGATATTGTTATTAAATGTACATTGATCTGTGGGATTAAATCAGTATATTACATTACATCTGATGTAGATATAGTAATAATGATATTGTTATTAAATATATATTACATTACATCTGATGTAGATATAGTAATAATGGTATTGTTATTAAATGTATATTACATATCTAATGTAGATATAGTAATATCGATACTGTTATTATATGTACATTGATCTGTGGGAAGGTATCAGTATATTACATTATATCTAATGTAGATATATTAATAACGAAACTGTTATTATATGTACATTGATCTGTGGGATTAAATCAGTATATTAAAATACATCTGATGTAGATATAGTAATAATGGTGTTGTTATTAAGCGTACATTGATCTGTGGGATTAAATCAGTATATTACATTACATCTGATGTAGATATAGTAATAATGATATTGTTATTAAATATATATTACATATCCAATGTAGATATAGTAATAACGATACTGTTATTATAGGTACACTGATCTGTGGGAAGGTATCGGTATATTACATTATATCTAATGTAGATATAGTAATAACGAAGCTGTTATCATATGTACATTGATCTGTGGGAAGGGGTAAGTATATTATATTATATTTAATGTAGATATAGTAACAATGATATTGTTACCAAAATTACATTGGTCTGTGGGAAGGTATCGGTATATTACATTATATCTAATGTAGATATAGTAATAACGAAGCTGTTATCATATGTACATTGATCTGTGGGAAGGGATCAGTATATTACATTACATCTGATGTAGATATAGTAATAATGATATTGTTATTAAATGTACATTGATCTGTGGGATTAAATTAGTATATTAAATTACATCTGATGTAGATATAGTAATAATGGTAGTGTTATTACATGTACATTGGTCTTTGGGATTAAATCAGTATATTAAATTTCATCTGGTGTAGATATAGTAATAATGATATTGTTATTAAATGTATATTAGATATCTCAATTGGGCTATCAAGGATAGTAAAGCCCGCTGCTGGCGAGAGCTGTGCGACGAGGTGAACCGCGACCCTTGGGGACAAGCCTATAAGCTTGTCACCCGCAAGATCCGGTCGCCCGCCGCGCAGAGCACGATGGACGCAGCTACCACCGAGCGTGTGGTGGACGGACTGTTTCCTAAACATCCAGCAAGGGATTTTTATCCGGAGCTGGGTGACGGAGAGACCGTCCCCACCTTCACTCGGGAGGAGCTGCTGTCAGCAGTGGGTTCCTTGAAGTCCAGGAAAGCCCCGGCCCCGGACGGCATTCCAGCGGAGGTCCTGAAGATGGTGGCGCGTCTCCACCCGGACCCCTTGCTGGAAATGTACAACACCTGCCTCCGGGCAAGCGTCTTCCCGTCGCCCTGGAAGGTTGCGCGGCTTGTACTTATCAGCAAGGGGAAGGGTCCCTCGGACTCTCCGTCATCTTACCGACCGCTGTGTATGTTAAACACAGCCGGTAAGGTGATGGAGAAGATGCTGAAGGCTCGCCTGCTTCAGGCAGTACAAGCCGCCGGTGACCTGTCGGACCGACAGCACGGCTTCAGGAGAGGGCACTCCACCCTCAGTGCCATCTCCGATGTAGTCGAAGCTGTCGGACGTGCGGACAATGCGTGCCACCAGGCCCGCCCGCTGGTCCTCCTCGTCACGCTGGACGTTCGCAACGCGTTCAACTCGGCGAGGTGGATAGATATGCTGCGGGCGCTCGAGCGTTTACGAGTCCCCAGCTATCTGTTGGCCATGGTCAGCGATTACCTCCGTGATCGCTGGCTTACGTACGAGACGGAAGAGGGTTCCAGAAGTCGCGCAGTCTCAGCCGGGGCAGCGCAGGGGTCCGTTCTGGGACCCGACCTCTGGAACGTCTTGTACGACAGCCTACTCAGCATCGAAATGCCCGATGACGTGTACCTTGTCGCGTACGCGGACGACATCGCCGTCGTCATCACCGCCCGTAGCATCGAGCTGGCGCAGCTCAAGCTGAACCAGGTGATGCGGCGGGTCGGAGACTGGATGGACAGTCACGGCCTCCAGCTGGCGATCCAGAAGACCGAGATCGTCGTGCTTACGAGGAGGCGTATACCCACCGTCGTGCCTATGATGGTGGGTGACGTGGCTGTCCAGACACGTAGAAGCGCACGGTACCTGGGGGTGATGCTTGATAACAAGCTCACCTACTGGGACCACATACGCGCAGTCTCCGACAGGGCGGCGGCAAAGTCGGCAGAGCTGAGCAGGCTGATGGCCAACATCGGCGGGCCGAGGCCGGGGAAACGTAGGCTCTTGATGTCCACCGTCCAGTCCATGCTCCTGTACGGAGCTGAGATATGGGCTGGGGCCCTGGACATCAAGAAATACAGGGCACGCATGGCCTCCGTCCAGCGTCGCGGAGCGCTGCGAGTCGCTAGCTGTTATCGTACAGTATCCGCACTTGCAGTGCTCGCGATCGCTGGGATCCTCCCCATCGATCTTCTCGCCAAGGAGAGGAGGAGGATCTTCGAGCTGAGCTCGGAGATGGACAGGACAGAGGCCGCGGGGATAGCGCGCGCTGAAACTCTCTCGGAGTGGCAGCGCCGCTGGACCGCGGGCGGCACGGGCCGGTGGACAGCCCGGCTGATCGGGGACCTGAGGCCCTGGCAGGAGCGAGCTCACGGCGAGGTAGACTTCTACCTCGGCCAGCTCCTGTCAGGGCACGGCTACTTCCGGAACTATTTGTACCGGATGGCCAAAGTCAGGTCCCCGACGTGCTACTACTGCGACGCCGAGCGAGACGACGCGTTCCACACGTTCATCGTTTGTGCTCGCTTTAGCGAGGAACGGTCCGCAGTGGCCAACGCAGCTGACTACGACATCACCCCCGAAAACATCGTGGGAGTGATGCTGCGTGGCGTAGAACTGTGGGACGCGGTCGCGGCGTTCGCGGCCTCTGTCCTGGTGGCGAAGAGGGTCGATGGGTGTCTGCAGGACCCCGTCCAGGCCCGGTAGAATAGAGGAGGCCTGCTGTTTGCGCAGGCGAGCACGCCACGGGCCCAGACCGAAGTAATGCGATGAGCGGATTCCGGTCTGGGCTCTTACGTGGGGTCAGAGGTGGTTTTAGTGGGTAGGCCCTTCGGCTAAATTGCTGGAGGGAGAGTCCCACAGTCCCTCCGCAAAATGTTGCGGGGGTCTGCGTAAGGCATTTCCACCTCTGAAAAAAAAAAAAAAAAATATATATTACATATCTAATGTAGATATAGTAATAACGAAACTGTTATTATATGTAAATTGATCTGTGGGATTAAATCAGTATATTAAATTACATCTGATGTAGATATAGTAATAATGGTATTGTTATTAAATGTACATTGGTCTGTGGGATGAAATCAGTATATTACATTACAACTGAGGTAGATATAGTAATAATGATATTGTTATTCAATGTACATTGGTCTGTGGGATTAAATAAGTATATTAAATTACATCTGATGTAGATATAGTAATAATGGTATTGTTATTAAATGTACATTGATCTGTGGGATTAAATCAGTATATTACATTACATCTGATGTAGATATAGTAATAATGATATTGTTATTAAATGTATATTACATATCTAATGTAGATATAGTAATAACGATACTGCCATTATATGTACATTGATCGGTGGGAAGGGATCATTATATAACATTATATCTAATGTACATATAGTAATAATGATATTGTTTTTAAATGTATATTACATATCTAATGTAGATATAGTAATAACAATACTGTTATTATATGTACATTGATCTGTGGGAAGGTATCAGTATATTACATTATATCCAATGTAGATATAGTAATAACGAAACTGTTATTATATGTACATTGATCTGTGGGAAGGGATCAGTATATTGCATTATATCTAATGTAGATATAGTAATAACGAAACTGTTGTTATATGTACATTGATCTGTGGGAAGGGATCAGTATATTGCATTATATCTAATGTAGATATAGTAATAACGAAACTGTTATTATATGTACATTGATCTGTGGGAAGGGATCAGTATATTGCATTACATCTGATATAGATATGGTAATAATGGTATTGTTATTAAATGTCCATTTGCCTGTGGAATTAAATCAGTATATTAAATTTACTCTGATGTAGATATAGTAATAATGATATTGTTATTAAATGTATATTACATATCTTATTTAGATATAGTAATAACGATACTGTTATTATATGTATATTGATCTATGGGAAGGTATCAGTATTTTACATTATATCTATTGTAGATATAGTAATTACGAAACTGCTATTATATGTACATTGATCTGTGGGTAGGGATCAGTATATTACATTATATCTAATGTAGATATAGTAATAACGAAACTGCTATTATATGTACATTGATATGTGGGAACGTATCAGTATATTAAATTGTATCCAATGTAGATATATTAATAATGATATTGTTATTAAATGTACATTTGTCTGTGGGAATAAATCAGTATATTACATTACATCTGATGTAGATATAGTAATAATGATATTGTTATTAAATGTATATTACATATCAAATGTAGATATAGTAATAATGATATTGTTACCAAAAGTACATTGATCTGTGGGAAGGAATCAGTATATTACATTATATCCAATGTAGATATAGTATAAATGATACTGTTATTCAATGTACATTGATGTGTGGGAAGGAATCAGTATATTGCAGGAGATCTAATGCAGATATAGTAATAACGATACTGCCATTATATGTACATTGATCGGTGGGAAGGGATCATTATATTACATTGTATCCAATGTAGATATAGTAATAATGATATTGTTATTAAATGTATATTACATATCTAATGTAGATATTTTAATAACGATACTGTTATTATATGAATATTGATCTGTGGGAGGTTATCAGTATATTATATTCTATCTATTCTAGATATAGTAATAACGAAACTGTTATTATATATACATTGATCTGTGGGAAGGGATCAGTATATTACATTATATCTAATGTAGATATATAAATAATGATATTGTTATTAAATGTACATTGGTCTGTGGGATTAAATCAGAATATTAAATTTCATCTGATGTAGATATAGTAATAATGATATTGTTATTAAATGTATATTACATATCTAATGTAGATATAGTAATAACGATACTGTTATTATATGTACATTGATCTGTGGGAAGGTATCAGTATATTACATTGTATCCAATGTAGATATAGTAATAATGATATTGTTATTGAATATACATTGGTCTGTGGGATTAAATCAGTATATTACATTACATCTGATGTAGATATAGTAATAATGGTATTGTTGTTAAATGTACATTGGTCTGTGGGATTAAATCAGTGTATTACAATTCATCTGATGTAGATATAGTAATAATCATATTGTTATTAAATGTATATTACATATCTAATGTAGACATAGTAACAGCGTTACTGTTATTATATGTACATAGATCTGTGGGAAAGTATCAGTATATTACATTATATCTATTGTAGATATAGTAATAACGATACTGTTATTAAGTGTTTATTACGTATCTATTGTAGATATAGTAATGACGATATTGTTACAATCTTGCATTGATCTGTGGGAAGTGATCAGTATATTACATTATATCTAATGTAGATATAGTAATATCGATACTGTTATTATACGTACATTGATCTGTGGGAAGGGATCAGTATATTACATTATATCTAATGTAGATATAGTAATAATGATGTTGTTACCAAAACTACATTGATCTGTGGGAAGGGATAAGTATATTACATTATATCTAATGTAGATATAGTAATAATGATATTGTTATTAAATGTATATTACATATCTAATGTGGATATAGTAATAACAATACTGTTATTATATGTACATTGATCTGTGGGAAGGTATCAGTATATTACATTATATCCAATGTAGATATAGTAATAACGAAACTGTTATTATATGTACATTGATCTGTGGGAAGGGATCAGTATATTGCATTATATCTAATGTAGATATAGTAATAACGAAACTGTTGTTATATGTACATTGATCTGTGGGAAGGGATCAGTATATTGCATTATATCTAATGTAGATATAGTAATAACGAAACTGTTATTATATGTACATTGATCTGTGGGAAGGGATCAGTATATTGCATTACATCTGATATAGATATGGTAATAATGGTATTGTTATTAAATGTCCATTTGCCTGTGGAATTAAATCAGTATATTAAATTTCATCTGATGTAGATATAGTAATAATGATATTGTTATTAAATGTATATTACATATCTTATTTAGATATAGTAATAACGATACTGTTATTATATGTACATTGATCTGTGGGAAGGTATCAGTATTTTACATTATATCTATTGTAGATATAGTAATTACGAAACTGCTATTATATGTACATTGATCTGTGGGTAGGGATCAGTATATTACATTATATCTAATGTAGATATAGTAATAACGAAACTGCTATTATATGTACATTGATATGTGGGAACGTATCAGTATATTAAATTGTATCCAATGTAGATATATTAATAATGATATTGTTATTAAATGTACATTTGTCTGTGGGAATAAATCAGTATATTACATTACATCTGATGTAGATATAGTAATAATGATATTGTTATTAAATGTATATTACATATCAAATGTAGATATAGTAATAATGATATTGTTACCAAAAGTACATTGATCTGTGGGAAGGAATCAGTATATTACATTATATCCAATGTAGATATAGTATAAATGATACTGTTATTCAATGTACATTGATGTGTGGGAAGGAATCAGTATATTGCAGGAGATCTAATGCAGAAATAGTAATAACGATACTGCCATTATATGTACATTGATCGGTGGGAAGGGATCATTATATTACATTGTATCCAATGTAGATATAGTAATAATGATATTGTTATTAAATGTATATTACATATCTAATGTAGATATTTTAATAACGATACTGTTATTATATGAATATTGATCTGTGGGAGGTTATCAGTATATTATATTCTATCTATTCTAGATATAGTAATAACGAAACTGTTATTATATATACATTGATCTGTGGGAAGGGATCAGTATATTACATTATATCTAATGTAGATATATAAATAATGATATTGTTATTAAATGTACATTGGTCTGTGGGATTAAATCAGAATATTAAATTTCATCTGATGTAGATATAGTAATAATGATATTGTTATTAAATGTATATTACATATCTAATGTAGATATAGTAATAACGATACTGTTATTATATGTACATTGATCTGTGGGAAGGTATCAGTATATTACATTGTATCCAATGTAGATACAGTAATAATGATATTGTTATTGAATATACATTGTTCTGTGGGAATAAATCAGTATATTACATTACATCTGATGTAGATATAGTAATAATGGTATTGTTGTTAAATGTACATTGGTCTGTGGGATTAAATCAGTGTATTACAATTCATCTGATGTAGATATAGTAATAATCATATTGTTATTAAATGTATATTACATATCTAATGTCGACATAGTAACAGCGTTACTGTTATTATATGTACATAGATCTGTGGGAATGTATCAGTATATTACATTATATCTATTGTAGATATAGTAATAACGATACTGTTATTAAGTGTTTATTACGTATCTATTGTAGATATAGTAATGACGATATTGTTACAATCTTGCATTGATCTGTGGGAAGTGATCAGTATATTACATTATATCTAATGTAGATATAGTAATATCGATACTGTTATTATATGTACATTGATCTGTGGGAAGGTATCAGTATATTACATTATATCTAATGTAGATATATTAATAACGAAACTGTTATTATATGTACATTGATCTGTGGGAAGGGATCAGTATATTACATTATATCTAATGTAGATATTGTAATAATGATGTTGTTACCAAAACTACATTGATCTGTGGGAAGGGATCAGTATATTACATTATATCCAATGTAGATATAGTAATAACGAAACTGTTATTATATGTACATTGATCTGTGGGAAGGGATAAGTATATTACATTATATCTAATGTAGATATAGTAATAATGATATTGTTACCAAAATTACATTGATCTATGGGAAGGGATCAGTGTGTTACATTATATCCGATGTAGATATAGTATAAATGATACTGTTATTCAATCTACATTGATCTGTGGGAAGGAATCAGTATATTGCAGTAGATCTAATGTAGATACAGTAGTAACGACACTGTTATTAAGTGTTTATTACGTATCTAATGTAGATATAGTAATGACAAAAATGATACAATCTGTGCATTGATCTGTTGGAAGTGATCAGTATATTACATTATATCTAATGAAGACATAGTAATAATGACATTGTTATTAAATGTACATTGGTCTGTGGGAATAAATCAGTATATTACATTACATCTGATGTAGATATATTAATAATGATATTGTTGTTAAATGTATATTACATATCAAATGTAGATATAGTAATAATGATACTGTTACCAAAAGTACATTGATCTGTGGGAAGGAATCAGTATATTACATTATATCCAATGTAGATATAGTATAAATGATACTGTTATTCAATGTACATTGATGTGTGGGAAGGAATCAGTATATTGCAGGAGATCTAATGCAGAAATAGTAATAACGATACTGCCATTATATGTACATTGATCGGTGGGAAGGGATCATTATATTACATTGTATCCAATGTAGATATAGTAATAATGATATTGTTATTAAATGTATATTACATATCTAATGTAGATATTTTAATAACGATACTGTTATTATATGAATATTGATCTGTGGGAGGTTATCAGTATATTATATTATATCTATTCTAGATATAGTAATAACGAAACTGTTATTATATATACATTGATCTGTGGGAAGGGATCAGTATATTACATTATATCTAATGTAGATATATAAATAATGATATTGTTATTAAATGTACATTGGTCTGTGGGATTAAATCAGAATATTAAATTTCATCTGATGTAGATATAGTAATAATGATATTGTTATTAAATGTATATTACATATCTAATGTAGATATAGTAATAACGAAACTGTTATTATATGTACATTGATCTGTGGGAAGGGATAAGTATATTACATTATATCTAATGTAGATATAGTAATAATGATATTGTTACCAAAATTACATTGATCTATGGGAAGGGATCAGTGTGTTACATTATATCCGATGTAGATATAGTATAAATGATACTGTTATTCAATCTACATTGATCTGTGGGAAGGAATCAGTATATTGCAGTAGATCTAATGTAGATACAGTAGTAACGACACTGTTATTAAGTGTTTATTACGTATCTAATGTAGATATAGTAATGACAATAATGATACAATCTGTGCATTGATCTGTTGGAAGTGATCAGTATATTACATTATATCTAATGAAGACATAGTAATAATGACATTGTTATTAAATGTACATTGGTCTGTGGGAATAAATCAGTATACTACATTACATCTGATGTAGATATAGTAATAATGATATTGTTATTAAATGTACATTGATCTGTGGGATTAAATCAGTATATTACATTACATCTGATGTAGATATAGTAATAATGATATTGTTATTAAATATATATTACATTACATCTGATGTAGATATAGTAATAATGGTATTGTTATTAAATGTATATTACATATCTAATGTAGATATAGTAATATCGATACTGTTATTATATGTACATTGATCTGTGGGAAGGTATCAGTATATTACATTATATCTAATGTAGATATATTAATAACGAAACTGTTATTATATGTACATTGATCTGTGGGATTAAATCAGTATATTAAAATACATCCGATGTAGATATAGTAATAATGGTGTTGTTATTAAGCGTACATTGATCTGTGGGATTAAATCAGTATATTACATTACATCTGATGTAGATATAGTAATAATGATATTGTTATTAAATATATATTACATATCTAATGTAGATATAGTAATAACGATACTGTTATTATAGGTACACTGATCTGTGGGAAGGTATCGGTATATTACATTATATCTAATGTAGATATAGTAATAACGAAGCTGTTATCATATGTACATTGATCTGTGGGAAGGGGTAAGTATATTATATTATATTTAATGTAGATATAGTAACAATGATATTGTTACCAAAATTACATTGGTCTGTGGGAAGGTATCGGTATATTACATTATATCTAATGTAGATATAGTAATAACGAAGCTGTTATCATATGTACATTGATCTGTGGGAAGGGATCAGTATATTACATTACATCTGATGTCGATATAGTAATAATGATATTGTTATTAAATGTACATTGATCTGTGAGATTAAATTAGTATATTAAATTACATCTGATGTAGATATAGTAATAATGGTAGTGTTATTGAATGTACATTGGTCTTTGGGATTAAATCAGTATATTAAATTTCATCTGGTGTAGATATAGTAATAATGATATTGGTATTAAATGTATATTAGATATCTCAATTGGGCTATCAAGGATAGTAAAGCCCGCTGCTGGCGAGAGCTGTGCGACGAGGTGAACCGCGACCCTTGGGGACAAGCCTATAAGCTTGTCACCCGCAAGATCCGGTCGCCCGCCGCGCAGAGCACGATGGACGCAGCTACCACCGAGCGTGTGGTGGACGGACTGTTTCCTAAACATCCAGCAAGGGATTTTTATCCGGAGCTGGGTGACGGAGAGACCGTCCCCACCTTCACTCGGGAGGAGCTGCTGTCAGCAGTGGGTTCCTTGAAGTCCAGGAAAGCCCCGGCCCCGGACGGCATTCCAGCGGAGGTCCTGAAGATGGTGGCGCGTCTCCACCCGGACCCCTTGCTGGAAATGTACAACACCTGCCTCCGGGCAAGCGTCTTCCCGTCGCCCTGGAAGGTTGCGCGGCTTGTACTTATCAGCAAGGGGAAGGGTCCCTCGGACTCTCCGTCATCTTACCGACCGCTGTGTATGTTAAACACAGCCGGTAAGGTGATGGAGAAGATGCTGAAGGCTCGCCTGCTTCAGGCAGTACAAGCCGCCGGTGACCTGTCGGACCGACAGCAAGGCTTCAGGAGAGGGCACTCCACCCTCAGTGCCATCTCCGATGTAGTCGAAGCTGTCGGACGTGCGGACAATGCGTGCCACCAGGCCCGCCCGCTGGTCCTCCTCGTCACGCTGGACGTTCGCAAGGCGTTCAACTCGGCGAGGTGGATAGATATGCTGCGGGCGCTCGAGCGTTTACGAGTCCCCAGCTATCTGTTGGCCATGGTCAGCGATTACCTCCGTGATCGCTGGCTTACGTACGAGACGGAAGAGGGTTCCAGAAGTCGCGCAGTCTCAGCCGGGGCAGCGCAGGGGTCCGTTCTGGGACCCGACCTCTGGAACGTCTTGTACGACAGCCTACTCAGCATCGAAATGCCCGATGACGTGTACCTTGTCGCGTACGCGGACGACATCGCCGTCGTCATCACCGCCCGTAGCATCGAGCTGGCGCAGCTCAAGCTGAATCAGGTGATGCGGCGGGTCGGAGACTGGATGGACAGTCACGGCCTCCAGCTGGCGATCCAGAAGACCGAGATCGTCGTGCTTACGAGGAGGCGTATACCCACCGTCGTGCCTATGATGGTGGGTGACGTGGCTGTCCAGACACGTAGAAGCGCACGGTACCTGGGGGTGATGCTTGATAACAAGCTCACCTACTGGGACCACGTACGCGCAGTCTCCGACAGGGCGGCGGCAAAGTCGGCAGAGCTGAGCAGGCTGATGGCCAACATCGGCGGGCCGAGGCCGGGGAAACGTAGGCTCTTGATGTCCACCGTCCAGTCCATGCTCCTGTACGGAGCTGAGATATGGGCTGGGGCCCTGGACATCAAGAAATACAGGGCACGCATGGCCTCCGTCCAGCGTCGCGGAGCGCTGCGAGTCGCTAGCTGTTATCGTACAGTATCCGCACTTGCAGTGCTCGCGATCGCTGGGATCCTCCCCATCGATCTTCTCGCCAAGGAGAGGAGGAGGATCTTCGAGCTGAGCTCGGAGATGGACAGGACAGAGGCCGCGGGGATAGCGCGCGCTGAAACTCTCTCGGAGTGGCAGCGCCGCTGGACCGCGGGCGGCACGGGCCGGTGGACAGCCCGGCTGATCGGGGACCTGAGGCCCTGGCAGGAGCGAGCTCACGGCGAGGTAGACTTCTACCTCGGCCAGCTCCTGTCAGGGCACGGCTACTTCCGGAACTATTTGTACCGGATGGCCAAAGTCAGGTCCCCGACGTGCTACTACTGCGACGCCGAGCGAGACGACGCGTTCCACACGTTCATTCGTTTGTGCTCGCTTTAGCGAGGAACGGTCCGCAGTGGCCAACGCAGCTGACTACGACATCACCCCCGAAAACATCGTGGGAGTGATGCTGCGTGGCGTAGAACTGTGGGACGCGGTCGCGGCGTTCGCGGCCTCTGTCCTGGTGGCGAAGAGGGTCGATGGGTGTCTGCAGGACCCCGTCCAGGCCCGGTAGAATAGAGGAGGCCTGCTGTTTGCGCAGGCGAGCACGCCACGGGCCCAGACCGAAGTAATGCGATGAGCGGATTCCGGTCTGGGCTCTTACGTGGGGTCAGAGGTGGTTTTAGTGGGTAGGCCCTTCGGCTAAATTGCTGGAGGGAGAGTCCCACAGTCCCTCCGCAAAATGTTGCGGGGGTCTGCGTAAGGCATTTCCACCTCTGAAAAAAAAAAAAAAAAAAAATAATAGATATCTAATGTAGATATAGTAATAACGAAACTGTTATTATATGTAAATTGATCTGTGGGATTAAATCAGTATATTAAATTACATCTGATGTAGATATAGTAATAATGGTATTGTTATTAAATGTACATTGGTCTGTGGGATGAAATCAGTATATTACATTACAACTGAGGTAGATATAGTAATAATGATATTGTTATTCAATGTACATTGGTCTGTGGGATTAAATAAGTATATTAAATTACATCTGATGTAGATATAGTAATAATGGTATTGTTATTAAATGTACATTGATCTGTGGGATTAAATCAGTATATTACATTACATCTGATGTAGATATAGTAATAATGATATTGTTATTAAATGTATATTACATATCTAATGTAGATATAGTAATAACGATACTGCCATTATATGTACATTGATCGGTGGGAAGGGATCATTACATAACATTATATCTAATGTACATATAGTAATAATGATATTGTTTTTAAATGTATATTACATATCTAATGTGGATATAGTAATAACAATACTGTTATTATATGTACATTGATCTGTGGGAAGGTATCAGTATATTACATTATATCCAATGTAGATATAGTAATAACGAAACTGTTATTATATGTACATTGATCTGTGGGAAGGGATCAGTATATTGCATTATATCTAATGTAGATATAGTAATAACGAAACTGTTATTATATGTACATTGATCTGTGGGAAGGGATCAGTATATTGCATTATATCTAATGTAGACATAGTAATAACGAAACTGTTATTATATGTACATTGATCTGTGGGAAGGGATCAGTATATTGCATTACATCTGATATAGATATGGTAATAATGGTATTGTTATTAAATGTCCATTTGCCTGTGGAATTAAATCAGTATATTAAATTTACTCTGATGTAGATATAGTAATAATGATATTGTTATTAAATGTATATTACATATCTTATTTAGATATAGTAATAACGATACTGTTATTATATGTATATTGATCTGTGGGAAGGTATCAGTATTTTACATTATATCTATTGTAGATATAGTAATTACGAAACTGCTATTATATGTACATTGATCTGTGGGTAGGGATCAGTATATTACATTATATCTAATGTAGATATAGTAATAACGAAACTGCTATTATATGTACATTGATATGTGGGAACGTATCAGTATATTAAATTGTATCCAATGTAGATATATTAATAATGATATTGTTATTAAATGTACATTGGTCTGTGGGAATAAATCAGTATATTACATTACATCTGATGTAGATATATTAATAATGATATTGTTATTAAATGTATATTACATATCAAATGTAGATATAGTAATAATGATATTGTTACCAAAAGTACATTAATCTGTGGGAAGGAATCAGTATATTACATTATATCCAATGTAGATATAGTATAAATGATACTGTTATTCAATGTACATTGATGTGTGGGAAGGAATCAGTATATTGCAGGAGATCTAATGCAGAAATAGTAATAACGATACTGCCATTATATGTACATTGATCGGTGGGAAGGGATCATTATATTACATTGTATCCAATGTAGATATAGTAATAATGATATTGTTATTAAATGTATATTACATATCTAATGTAGATATTTTAATAACGATACTGTTATTATATGAATATTGATCTGTGGGAGGTTATCAGTATATTATATTATATCTATCCTAGATATAGTAATAAGGAAACTGTTATTATATATACATTGATCTGTGGGAAGGGATCAGTATATTACATTATATCTAATGTAGATATATAAATAATGATATTGTTATTAAATGTACATTGGTCTGTGGGATTAAATCAGAATATTAAATTTCATCTGATGTAGATATAGTAATAATGATATTGTTATTAAATGTATATTACATATCTAATGTAGATATAGTAATAACGATACTGTTATTATATGTACATTGATCTGTGGGAAGGTATCAGTATATTACATTGTATCCAATGTAGATATAGTAATAATGATATTGTTATTGAATGTACATTGTTCTGTGGGAATAAATCAGTATATTACATTACATCTGATGTAGATATAGTAATAATGGTATTGTTGTTAAATGTACATTGGTCTGTGGGATTAAATCAGTGTATTACAATTCATCTGATGTAGATATAGTAATAATCATATTGTTATTAAATGTATATTACATATCTAATGTAGACATAGTAACAGCGTTACTGTTATTATATGTACATAGATCTGTGGGAAAGTATCAGTATATTACATTATATCTATTGTAGATATAGTAATAACGATACTGTTATTAAGTGTTTATTACGTATCTATTGTAGATATAGTAATGACGATATTGTTACAATCTTGCATTGATCTGTGGGAAGTGATCAGTATATTACATTATATCTAATGAAGATATAGTAATAATGATATTGTTATTAAATGTACATTGATCTGTGGGATTAAATCATGATATTACATTATATCTAATGTAGATTGTAACGTGGTCACACCTGTGCCCCCCCTCCGTTACAATCGCTGCGCTTCTCCCACCTCAAATCCCACCTAAAAATGACCCTTAACCCTTCTAACACCTCACCCCTTTTCCCCGCCCGCCGGTGTCGGGCCGATGGAGGCGACGGAAAAGAGACAACAGGGATCACCCGCAAAAAGGAGCTACGAGGCCGGCGACAGACCTCCCACCGTCCAGGAGAGGAAAAGCAACACGGGACTTCGGAAAAAGAGACGAAGCGGCCCAGCAGCTGATACAAACGTCCACCTGGAGCCATCTGTCGCCGAGCCCGAAGACCTCAGTCCACCCGCCGCGGCCGGAGATCCGCCAGCCCCATCGAACCCGAACACCGGCAGATCGACTATCGATAACCAATCTATTCCGTTGCCAGAAAAGGGCCCCTTCCTATTCCCCATCCCCTCCCCAAAAATCATCCCGCGACGGTCCCGTCGTCGCGGCAGCGACGACGAGCCGCTATTGAGCCCTAGGCTACAAAATAGCGAACGTAAAGAGATTTTTGGCGAAAAAGCGATCATTGAGATTTTGAAGAGTGAGTGAGAAGCGTGCAGTGTGCACTGTGGGGTGAGTCCCTTGCGTTATTAAATTGCGATCTGATATTGTTGTGAGTTTCGGCAACGGCGATCTTCGATTGCGAACTTGTGTGTCCGCCTATCGCGCCGGTCATCCCCCGCTATATTTCTCAAAACCCTTTTGTCCAGCCCCCAACGTTCCCGTCTAAAAGCATCCTCACGTGTAACGTAGACGAAGTTCCAGAAACCTCCCTCACCCTGAGATCTTCCCTAACCCTCGACAAATCCTCCTTGCGTACTCCCCCGCGAGATTGTAAGGACGTAAGTGCCACGAGTCCCATCCCCTGTAACGACCCCCATTCTGTCCCTTTGTCCAAATTTTGATTGCCACCGCGAGTGGCTGGCGCCCAACGTTTATACGAAACTAGTGTGTGAAGAGAATATAGAGTGAATCCCCGAAAGGGTCACAAATTTGGCGCCCAACGTGGGGCCTGGAAAATCTCTGTTCAAAAAACTCTCGCGTAGAGGAAAATTTTTGTATTTCTACCGTTAAAAATTCGAAAGATCTCGAAACCGCGACGCGGAAGGTACCCGTTGCCGAGAACCTCCTGTTGTTGTTTTTTGTCGAGTGTCGCCGGTCGAACGCGGCGTGAGTTTGAAATCTGATCCGTTAACGTCCTACGAACGATAAACAGTGAGTCATCGACGTACGCCGTTTTCGACCGAACCGTCCTCGTTATTGAAATTAGTGGAACGGTATTGTTATCTGTGCCGAAATATATATTTCTATTGTGTATCCTCCCAAATTCAAAACTTTGCTCGCGATTTGCCGATATCGAGAGCCCGGCCGTGCTTTCGCCGACCGTGAGCACTCTATCGAGCCTTTTCGATTTCAGATTTCTCTTTTTTTCTTTCGCCCCTTTTTATCAGCACCGATTACTGAAGACCGAGCCTTGGGCTATCCAGAAAAACCAACTAATAAAACCGGATATTTTTGTGTTGAATTTTTTTTCTTTTTGCGATTGTACCCCTCTTTTCTTTCAGGATCCTTTACCTTTTTTTGTTTTCCCCAGTTTTTCTGGTATCGTTGCTGCCGGGAACGCGAAAAAAAAATCGCGAAAATGGATTCGGAGGAGGCACGGGTAATAAGAGAGCGCGTTGGTAATCTAGACGTAGTGGAGCTGATACAGCTCATGGATCACGCGCGGTTGAATATACGGGGAAAGTTACAGGATCTTCAGGACCGGTACGTTCGCGCGGAGATGCGGCGAGTACTCGGCCCGAATGCCGCGCCATGGGATGTCGCGCTCGACACAGCCGGGGATCGCCTGCCATTTACTCTTTTTACGGCATGGGAGACCCCGGCTGTCGATGATTCCCCTCCGCATCCCACCGCCGAACCTACTTCCCGCCAACCGGAGGATCCTGAGCCTGAAACGGCCGATCCACCCACTTCTGAAACCTCCTACCGATCCCTTCCCGAAATACGCCCCCAACCTTACATTCCCAACCCCGCTACCCTGACCTCAACCACCACCCTAACCACCACGACTGTCACAGTAACTTCTGTTTCCCGTCCCACTCCTGTTAATCCTCCATCGATTGATCTAAATCAGTCCCAGCTTGCCGTGGAACGGCGCGAAAGGGTTACGTTCGCGCCCGACCCGAGTACCGGCGAGCACTCTACCCCCTTACCCACACCCCCCTTAAATCCATTCATCGATCCCATCACGATACCCGCACCTCAAAATCCACCCCCTAACCCTCCAACTCGTCCTCTAAATACCTCCAACCCGTACCGTACTAGCCTAGGGGCAGCTCCGCCTCCCCTAAGTAGTACCCACCTCCTACAAAGAATCTCTGAAACCCAGTATCCTTTCCTCCCGCCACAACCGATCCCTGCACCAACCCAAGCTCCAAACCCTATGGATTACACTTACCCCGTTCCATACCCCTCCCAACGCCCATACTGTCCTCCATTTTTTCCCTCTTTCCCTCAGCTACCCCCGCACTTTGCCGAACCCTCCCTTTCCCGAACCAACCCTTTTCATCCCCTATTGAATTCTTCCCAACCTTCCTATATTCCTGCCGCAGGCGAGGCTCGCGCTGCGGAATTATTCCGTAAATGGAAGATTTCCTTTTCGGGAGCCCCCGGGGAAGACGGGGAGGAATTCCTCGAAACCTTGGCCGAGGTTGCCACCACCCAGAACCTTACTGAACCCGAACTGATCCGAGCTATCCCCTATGCCTTGACCGGAGAGGCGCGAGCCTGGGCGCGGGGGCAGGCCCATACTTGGGCCAGTTATGGCGAATTCCTGCACAACTTCCGTTTATGTTACACCCCGAGCAACTACCAAAACCGCCTAAGAATGGACCTAATGACCCGCACCCAAGGGGAGCGAGAACCCCTCTCCATCTACCTTTCCAAACTACAAGTGATATTCCGCCGTCTAGAACCTCCCCTATCCACTCCCGAACAGTTAGGAATAGTAATCCGAAATCTCCACCCTCGCTACAAATTAGTAGTCGACTTCCACCCTCCCAATTCCTTTAACGATTTACTCCGTCTGGGAAGGTGGGTGGAAGAGACCCAGCGGAGCAGCGAGGAGTATCGCGGGCCACCGACGGCGGGGAGCCTCACGATCCCGGGAACGGGGTACGTGCCCCCGCCGGGAGGGCCGCGATCGAAACTCGCGGCAGCCGCTGAGTACTCCCGACCTTCCTCAGCATCCCAATCCGTCCCGAAAACCCCACGAAATGCACCAGCCTCGAACCGCCCCCAAACCTCAACCTCCAACCGTCCCGTTACACCTCCTCCTCCCCTCACCATTACCGAAATCCCCAGTTTGATGTCCCTTCCCATGGTACCACCCCCTGCCGGATACCGTGCCCCAACCTCCCTGAACGCGCCAATCCCCAACCGCCCTACTTCCTACTCCCAAGCGACCTCCGGTTCCCGACAACTACCTCCTCGTCCCGCGGCTACCTCCACCCAATCCTCCCTTCCCGGCCAATGTTGGAATTGCGGTCAAGCGGGGCATTAGTTCGGCGCCTGCCAGCAGCCGAGGAGGAAGTTTTGCTTCCGGTGCGGCAAGTTCGACGTCATCGCACCGGAATGCCCGAATTGTTTGTCGGGAAACGCCTGCGGAGGTCGGCGGTAAGGGTCGACGCGACCTCCCCGAAAAACCCGATCCAACCCCCCAAATCCCGCGTCCAGAAACCCCCGAAAACTCCTTCAACCGCACCGATTCCAACTCCAAGGAAATCCCCTTTAGTAGAGTCCCGTACAGAACCCTATCCCGGCGATAATCGCATTTTCCTACCCTTGCAGCACGGTAAATATATCTTCCAAGCCCTCCTTGATACCGGCGCAACCCATTCCTATGCAGGTCCCAAAATCGCTCAATTATTCAGACTCCATTTAACCCCTTCCCAAGCCTGCATGATCCTAGCCAACAACATCAAAGAGAGAATCCTCGGAGAGGTCACCGTCGTGATCCAGGTCGATGACGAAATCCACAACCTCCCCCTCCGCGCAAGCGAGTCATTGGAGTATGAGGTAGTCCTAGGGATGGATTTTATCGCCCGGTTTGGAATTACCATAGACGGAGATCTAAGGACGTGGCGAACTCCGAACGGACCTCTTCACCCCTTCTACCCTGAATCCTCACCCGATCCCTTTCCCATGAACCCCGCTTGCGCCGGACTTTCCGAAGCAACCCCCGAGGAAATCTCGGGAATTCAAACCCTTCTTGATCGCCTCATCCCACCCCCATCCTCTACCTTAGGAACCACTCCTCTCGTTACACATTCTATTGATGTTCAAAACCACCCTCCTATTAAACAACGTCCTCGTCGCATGGCTCCCCGCTTCTTAGACGCCGCACAGAAGGAAGTAGATTCCATGCTCCAGTCCGGTATAATCGAACCCTCCTCTAGTGCCTGGTGTAGTCGTCCCGTCCTAATCCCCAAACCCAACGGCTCCTACCGATTTTGTATAGACTACCGGGACGTTAATAGTCACAAAAAAGGATGACTATCCCCTCCCTAGCATGGATCGTATCCTCGATAGCCTCCGAACTGCCCGTTATATTTCCAAATTAGACCTTAGCCAAGCATATTTCCAAGTTCCCCTCGATCCCTCCAGTAAAGAAATCACCGCTTTTGCAGTTCCCGGTAGAGGCCTTTTCCAATTCACCCGCATGCCCTACGGCCTCACCAACGCCCCCGCAACCTTCCAACGCATCATGGACAAATTGATCACTCCCGACTGGGAGCCACACATCTTCGCGTATTTAGACGACGTGGTAATCGCGACCGACACGTACGAGGAGCACTTAGAATGGCTCGCGAAAGTTTTGACCAGATTACGAGAGGCGAATTTAGAAATAAACCGCGAAAAAAGCGAATTTTGTTGTTCCGAGGTCCGATATCTCGGCTTTTTAATAAATAAGGACGGTATGATTGCCGATCCAGAAGAAATAGAACCCATACTTTCCTACCCTCCACCCACTACCCTAAAACAACTCCGACGCTTCCTTGGAATGGTGAAATGGTATTCCCGATTTTTAAAAGATGTTTCCAAAGACCAAACCCCCCTTACCCGTCTCCTACAAAAGGATGTTGCTTGGGAATGGGGTCCCGAGCAAGCATCCGCGTTTGAAACCTTGAAAACGGCCCTCACCAAAACTCCCGTCCTGGCTCGTCCCGATTTTACCCTTCCCTTTTCCCTCCAAACTGACGCTAGCGATACGGCTATCGGGGCAGTTCTTGTCCAAACCGTAGACGGTGAAGAACACCCGATAGCCTACGCTAGCCGTTCCCTCACTCGCGCGGAGAGAAACTACTCCGTGACGGAAAGGGAGTGTCTGGCCGTCGTGTGGGCAACCCAAAAATTTCGCCCCTATATTGAAGGGTCCGAAATTACTGTGGTGACGGACCACAATAGTCTCCGCTGGCTTCACCACCTTAAGGACCCTACTGGACGATTGGCCCGGTGGGCCTTGACCCTTCAAGGCCAGCCGATGAAAATCGTCCACCGAAGAGGAACCCACAACGTCGTGCCAGACGCTCTCTCCCGAATGTATGGCGACCCAATAGACGGCGTAGCAGCTGTCGGTAACGATCCTGAGCCATGGTACTCCAATAAGCTTCGTGACGTAAGAGATTTTCCCTCCAAATATCCCGACTGGACCATTGAAGATAATAGATTGTATTACCACCGTCCTAATTTCCTTCTAGATCCCATCGTCCCCGACCTTGACGGGTGGAAATTAGTCCTCCCGCTTTCCTTACGCAAAAAAGCCCTTTCCGACGCCCACGATCCTCCCCAATCCGGTCACCTTGGCATTGATAAGACTTACTACCGTCTGACGCAAGATTTCTATTGGCCTGGAATGTTTCAGGATGTAGTCCAATTTGTCAGACGGTGTCTTCAATGCCAACAAAGCAAAGTTTTGCAGCGGCCACCGGCGGGGTTGATGCGGGAGCGCCCGGTGGAGGCGCCCTGGACCGTCGTGGCTGCTGACATTATGGGTCCCTTCCCTCCCAGTAAATCCCAAAATAAATATCTTCTCGTTTTCCAAGACCTTTTCACAAAATATATTGAAGTAAAACCCCTCCATAAAGCTTCCGCCAAACCAATCCTTTCCGCTTTCGAGTCCCTTGTCCTCCACCGATGGGGATGTCCCAAATTCCTCCTTACAGACAACGGTACAGAATTTTGTAACAGAGACGTAACGAACAGACTGACAATGTACGGAATCAAACAGACGACAATCCCTCCCTACCACGCCCAAGCAAATCCTGTAGAAAGAGTTAATCGAACTCTCAAAACCATGATCACGACGTTTATTGGAGAAGACCATCGAAATTGGGACAAACACCTTCCTGAATTTTGTTTTGCCTATAATACCGCCGTACATTCCTCCTCCCTCGTTTCTCCCGCGTTCCTCAATTTTGGTCGAAACCCCCGTCCTATTCAAAACCTCCGCCACGAAATTAAATCCGATCCTTTAATAATTCCCCGAGATCCCCAAGAATGGTCCAACCGCATTTCCCGGTTAACCCTTTTATACGACATTGTCCACCGAAATCTAGAGAAAGCCTCCTACCGCCAAGCCTCCTATTATAATCGTGGGCGTCGTGAGGAGCGCTACCAAATTGGTGACCTCGTCATGAGACGCCAACGAATCCTTTCCTCCGCTGCTCACAATTTCGCGTCCAAACTCGCCCCTAAATTTTCAGGTCCCTACACCATTTCAAAAATCCTTTCTCCCGTTGTATACGAATTAAAAGATTCTGATGGAAATATCATTCCTAAAGTCCACATTAAAGACCTTAAACCCTTCAGACCCCCTCCAAATTTTGACGATTCAATCTCCGAAAACCCTTCCTTAAATCAAGATATTACCAATATTTCTCAACCAGGACCTTCTTCACAAACCCATGACATTTCCACCCAACAAATACCACAACAAACTCCCACGCAAACGTCCCCTTCCTCGCCTACCCCTACTCCAGCGCCTCGTCGAGGACGAGGGAGACCCCGAAAAATCCAAGCACCCCAAAACACTCCACCGATAATAAACACACCACACACTCCAGTTCCACTCCCACGCCGAGGGCGAGGGAGACCGAGGAAAACTCCGATACCTCCACACAATACTCAAATCATAATTCCAACACCCATCCCTACTCCACCCCCTCGCCGTGGACGAGGGAGGTCCCGAAAAGCCCAAATACTCCCAAACCCTACGCAAATCATACCCTCCCAACAAGCTCCTACCCCACCCCCTCGTCGAGGACGAGGACGACCCCGAAAACACCCCCCAAACCCTACGATAAACGTAATAAAAACAGACCAACCCTCCATACCTCCCCTCATGTCCTTACCTATTCCACGACCTAGAATTTTCCTAGATATCGACAATAATGAAACAAAAATTTAGCGCTCAAATCTCGGAAAACGAGAACAAACAATAATAAAATTCCATTCGCGTAAGCCGTAAGCGACGATACCAGAAACCAAAATTAACACTAACCCACCACCACTAAAGCCACCCCCAGCAAAGTGCCCATCAAAGAAAATCCTACTATCAAACTTACACCCCAACAGATGTTTGCATCAAGGAGAGGAGGTAGGGGCCGGGGGAGCAGGGGCCGGAGGAGGAGGCCGACGCCGCGGCGGCCGCGGCTATGGAGAGGCCGGCCGCTACCGTAGACTGCCGAAGTTGCAGTCCAGACGGACTCGGAGGAATCCGTGTACCAAACCCCTCCCGCATCCCCTACTCCTCCCCCTACACCATCCACCGTCGATTCCCTCTCCTCCCCCACACACTCAACTCCTTCCCAAACCCCAACCCACGCAGCCCACGCACTACAGATAAAAAAAATCCGGGAGGCAATCCAACAATGGAAACCCCCAACACCCAACACCCTAATTCCCACCCCGACATCCCACCCAACCACCTCCTCCCACCCAACCTCATCCGGCGACCATCACCTGACCCTACTGCGGGCAGCTGCAGCCCGCCTTAGGACCCAGGAGGGCCGCGACACCCCCACAACCCCAATTACACCGCCCCGAGCCCCATCCCTCGAATTCCTCCGCAAAACCCTATCCCGTTATCCCCCCCCGGAACCCCTATTCCCCCAGTATTCCCCTCCCTCACGACCCCAAACCCCCGAAATCCCACCCCTCATGTCCTTAATGATCCCTCCCCCACCATTAATGGAAACTAAAAATACACAAACCCCGTAACCTCCCCTAAATTTTTCCTTCCGTCTCCCTATTCTTTTCTTTTCCCTATTCTTTTCTTTTTCCTATTCTTTCTCTTTCCCCTATTCTCTCTCTTTCCCTATTCTTTCTCTTTTCCTATTCTTTCTCCTCCACTATTCTCTCTCTTTCCTTTACTATCCCCTGCTTCTCCTCTACCCTTCCGTCTTTCTTCTTCTCCGAATAACAGCCCCCTTGCCTCCAGTCCCTACCCCTACATCCACCCTCCTCTACCCTAAATGAGCCCCTAACAATACTACCCCCCACCCCCGTCCACTCAATCCCACCTTACCCGACAAAGACCAATTTTTTTTTATTACTATTTTTGACGACAGCCCGGCACAAAGACGAACGGACGGACGAACGAGACAACGACGAAACCCTTCCAAACATCCTACCAAGAATTAGGCACACCTGCCACCCTCCCTTAATCCGCATAAAAATTTCGGCACAACGAGTAGTCAAAACCCAAGGCAGGTAAAATTAAGTCGTAATTTCTCCACCCAGCGTCTAGATTCTCCCCCCTTTTCCCTTTATGATTTCGGCCAGATACTAATCCGTTTATATTACAGGTCCATCAATTAAAAATGCTACGATTCGACACGACAACAGGAGGGTCGCTCATGTCCGCGACCCCTCCTGAATGAGAGCGCAGCATGGAAGGATGAGTGTCCGCGAGAACCCACCGATGTGGATCTCTCTTCTCTCAAAACTACTGTTCGCCTAAGTCCTTATCCCTACCCGTTGTATCTCCCGTTTCCGGTCAAGGCGGTGGGGTGTTGTAACGTGGTGACACCTGTGCCCCCCCCCCCCCCCCGTTACAATCGCTGCGCTTCTCCCACCTCAAATCCCACCTAAAAATGACCCTTAACCCTTCTAACACCTCACCCCTTTTCCCCGCCCGCCGGTGTCGGGCCGATGGAGGCGACAGAAAAGAGACAACAGGGATCACCCGCAAAAAGGAGCTACGAGGCCGGCAACAGACCTCCCACCCTCCAGGAGAGGAAAAGCAACGCGGGACTTCGGAAAAAGAGACGAAGTGGCCCAGCAGCTGATACAAACGTCCACCTGGAGCCATCTGTCGCCGAGCCCGAAGACCTCAGTCCACCCGCCACGGCCGGAGATCCGCCAGCCCCATCGAACCCGAACACCGGCAGATTGACAATCGATAACCAATCTATTCCGTTGCCAGAAAAGGCCCCCTTCCTATTCCCCATCCCCTCCCCAAAAATCATCCCGCGACGGTCCCGTCGTCGCGGCAGCGACGACGAGCCGTCATTGAGCCCTAGGCTACAAAATAGCGAACGTAAAGAGATTTTTGGCGAAAAAGCGATCATTGAGATTTTGAAGAGTGAGTGGGAAGCGTGCAGTGTGCACTGTGGGGTGAGTCCCTTGCGTTATTAAATTGCGATCTGATATTGTTGTGAGTTTCGGCAACGGCGATCTTCGATTGCGAACTTGTGTGTCCGCGTATCGCGCCGGTCATCCCCCGCTATATTTCTCGAAACCCTTTTGTCCAGCCCCAACGTTCCCGTCTAAAAGCATCCTCACGCGTAACGTAGACGAACTTCCAGAAACCTCCCTCACCCTGAGATCTTCCCTAACCCTCGACAAATCCTCCTTGCGTACTCCCCCGCGAGATTGTAAGGACGTAAGTGCCACGAGTCCCATCCCCTGTAACGACCACCATTCTGTCCATTTGTCCAATTTTTGATTGCCACCGCGAGTGGCTGGCGCCCAACGTTTATACGAAACTAGTGTGTGAAGAGAATATAGAGTGAACCCCCGAAAGGGTCACAAGATATATTAATAATGATATTGTTATTAAATGTACATTGGTCTGTGGGATTAAATCAGTATATTAAATTTCATCTGATGTAGATATAATAATAATGATATTGTTATTAAATGTATATTACATATCCAATGTAGATATAGTAATAACGATACTGTTATTATATGTACATTGATCTGTGGAAAGGTATCAGTATACTACATTGTATCCAATGTAGATATAGTAATAATGATATTGTTGTTAAATATTCATTGGTCTGTGGGATTAAATCAGTATATTAGATTTCATCTGATGTAGATATATTAATAATGATATTGTTATTAAATGTATATTACATATCAAATGTAGATATAGTAATAACGATACTGCCATTATATGTACATTGATCGGTCGGAAGGGATCATTATATTACATTATATATAATGTAGATATAGTAATAATGATATTGTTATTAAATGTACATTGGTCTGTGGGATTAAATCAGTATATTAAGTTTCATCTGATGTAGGTATAGTAATAATGATATTGTTATTAAATGTATATTACATATCTGATGTAGATATAGTAATAACGATACTGTCATTATATGTACATTGATCTGTAGGTAGGGATCAGTATATTACATTATATCTAATGTAGATATAGCAATAATGATGTTGGTACCAAAATTACATTGATCTGTGGGAAGGCATCAGTATATTACATTATATCCAATGTAGATATAGTATAAATGATACTGTTATTCAATGTACCCATTATAACATTATCGTCATTACTATAACTTCATTAGATCTACTGCAATATACTGATTCCATCCCACAGATCAATGTACACTGAATAACAGTTTCGTTATTACTATATCTACAATAGATATAATGTTATATAATGATCCCTTCCCACCGATCAATGTACATATAATGGCAGTATCGTCATTGCTATATCTAGGTTAGATATGTAATATACATTTAATAACAATATCATTATTACTATATCTACCTCAGATGAAATTTAATATACTGATTTAATCACACAGACCAATGTACATTTAATAACAATATCATTATTACTATATCTTCTTTAGATATAATGTAATATACTGATCACTTCCCACACATCAATGCACAGATTGTAACATTATCGTCATTACTATATCTACATTAGATATAATGTAATATACTGATCACTTCCCACAGATCAATGCACAGATTGTATCATTATTGTCATTACTATATCTACATTAGATACGTAATAAACACTTAATAACAGTGTCGTTACTACTGTATCTACATCAGATGTAATGCAATATACTGATCCCTTCCCACAGATCAATGTACATATAATAGCAGTTTCGTGATTACTATATCTACATTAGATATAATGTAATATACTGATACCGTCCCATAGATCAGTGTAGATATAATAACAGTATCGTTATTACAATATCTACATTAGATATGTAATATACATTTAATAACAATATCATTATTACTAATGTCTTAGATATAAGGTTATATAATGATCCCTTCCCACCGACATGTAAATAATGGCATATATCGTCATTACTATATCTAGGTTAGATATGTAATATACATTTAATAACAATATCATTATTACTATATCTACATTAGATATAATGTAATATAATGATCCCTTCCCTCAGATCAATGTACATTGAATAACAATATCATTATTACTAAATCTACATTAGATAGAATGTAATATACTGATCCCTTCCCACAGATCAATGTACATACAATAACAGTTACGTTATTACTACATCTACAATAGATGTAATGTAATATACTGATCCCTTCCCACAGATCAAAGTACATATAGGAACAGTATCCTTATTACTATATCTACATTAGATATGTAATATACATTTAACAACAATATCATTATCACTATATCTACATCAGATGAAATTTAATATACTCATTTAATCCCACAGACCAATGTACATTTAATAACGATATCATTATTACTATATCTACATCAGATGAAATTTAATATACTGATTTAATCCCACAGACCAATGTGCATTGAATAACAATATCATTACTACTATATCTACATCAGATGTATTGTAATATGCTGATTTATTCCCACAGACCAATGTACATTTAATAACAATATCATTATTACTATATCTTAATTAGATATAATGTAATATACTGATCCCTTCCCACAGATCAATGTAGTTTTGGTAACAACATCATTATTACAATATCTACATTAGATATAATGTAATATACTGATCCCTTCCCACAGATCAATGTAGATTGAATAACAGTATCATTTATACTATATCTACATTGGATATAATGTAATATACTGATCCCTTCCCACAGATCAATGTACATATAATAACAGTTTCGTTATTACTATATCTGCAATAGATATAATGTTATATACTGATCCCTTCCCACAGATCAATGCACAGACTGTAATATTATCGTCAATACTATATCTACATTAGATACGTAATATACACTTAATGACAGTATCGTTATTACTTTATCTACATTAGACCGACTGTAATATACTGATTCCTTCCCACATATCAATGTAGTTTGAATAACAGTATCATTTATACTATATCTACATTGGATATAACGTAATATACTGAAACCTTCCCACAGATCAATGTAATTTTGGTAACAATATCATTATTACTATATCGACATTAGATATAATGTAATATACTTATCCCTTCCCACAGATCAATGTACATATAATAACAGTTTCGTTATTACTATATCAACATTAGATGTAATGTGATATACTGATTCATTCCCACAGATCCATGTACATTTAGTAACAATATCATTATTACTATATCTTCATTAGATATAATGTAATATACTGATCACTTCCCACAGATCAATGCACAGATTCTAACATTATCGTCAATACTATATCTACATTAGATACGTAATATACACTTAATGACAGTATCGTTATTACTTTATCTACATTAGACCTACTGCAATATACTGATTCCTTCCCACAGATCAATGTAGATTGAATAACAGTATCATTTATACTATACCTACATTGGGTATAATGTAATATACTGATCCCTTCCCACAGATCAATGTAATTTTGGTAACAATATCGTTATTACTATATCTACATTAGATATAATGTAATATACTTATCCCTCTCCACAGATCAATGTACATATAATAACAGTTTCGTTATTACTATATCTACATTGGATATAATGTAATATACTGATACCTTCCCGCAGATCAATGTACATTTAATAACAGTATTGTTATTACTATATCTACATTAGATATGTAATATACATTTAATAACAATATCATTAGTACTATATCTACATCAGATGTAATGTAATATACTGATTTAATCCCACAGATCAATGTACATTTAATAACAATACCATTATTACTATATCTACATCAGATGTAATTTAATACACTGATTTAAGCCCACAGATCAATTTACATATAATAACAGTTTCGTTATTACTATATCTACATTAGATATGTAATATACATTTCATAACAATATCATTATTACTATATGTACATCAGATGAAATTTAATATACGGATTTAATCCCACAGACCAATGTACAATTAATCACAATACCATTATTACTATATCTACATCAGATGCAATTTAATATACTGATTTAATCCCACAGATCAATTTACATATAATAACAGTTTCGTTACTACTATATCTACATTAGATATGTAATATACATTTAATAACAATATCATTATTACTATATCTACATCAAATGTAATTTAATATACTGATTTAATCCCACAGATCTATGTACATATAATAACAGTTTCGTTATTACTATACCTACATTAGATGTAATGTAATATACTGATACCTTCCCACAGATCGATGTACATATAATAACAGTTTCGTTATTACTATATCTACATTAGATATGTAATATACATTTAATAACTATATCATTATTACTATATCTACATTAGATATAATGTAATATAATGATCCCTTCCCACAGATCAATGTACATTGAATAACAATATCATTATTACTATATCTACATTAGATATAATGTAATATGATTATCCCGTCCCACCGATCAATGTACATATAATGGCAGTTTCGTTATTACTATATCTACATTAGATATAATGTAATATACTGATACCTTCCCACAGATCAATGTACATATAATAACAGTATCGTTATTACTATATCTACATTAGGTATGTAATATACGTTTAACAACAATATCATTATTACTATATCTACATCAGATGAAATGTAATATACTGATTTAATCCCACAGACCAATGTACATTTAATAACAATACCATTATTACTATATCTACATCAGATGTAATTTAATATACTGATTTAATCCCACAGATCAATGTACATATAATAACAGTTTCGTTATTACTATATCTACATCAGACGTATTGTAACATGCTGATTTATTCCCACAAACCAATGTACATTTAATAACAATATCATCATTACTATATCTTAATTAGATATAATGTAATATACTGATCCCTTCCCACAGATCAATGTAGTTTTGGTAACAACATCATTATTACAATATCTACATTAGATATAATGTAATATATTGATCCCTTCCCACAGATCAATGTACATATAATAACAGTATCGTTATTACTATATCTACATTAGATATGTAATATACATTTAACAACAATATCATTATTACTATATCTACATTAGATATGTAATATATATTTAATAACAATATCATTATTACTATATCTACATCAGATGAAATTTAACACACTGATTTATTTCCACAGACCAATGTACATTTAATAACAATATCATTATTACTATATCTTCATTAGATATAATGTAATATACTGATCACTTCTCACAGATCAATGCACAGATTGTAACATTATCGTCAATACTATATCTACATTGGGTATGTAATAAACCCTTAATAACGGTGTCGTTATTACTGTATCTACATCAGATCTACTGCAATATACTGATTCCTTCCCACAGATCAATATACATTGAATAACAGTAACATTTACACTATATGTACATTGGATATGGTGTAATATACTGATGCCTTCCCACAAATCGATGTAATTTTGGTAACAATATCATTATTACTATATCAACATTAGATATAATGTAATATACTGATCCCTTCTCACAGATCAAAGTACATATAATAACAGTTTCGTTATTACTATATCTACATTAGATGTAATGTGATATACTGATTCATTCCCACAGATCCATGTACATTTAATAACAATATCACTATTACTATATCTTGATTAGATATAATGTAATATACCGATCACTTTCCACAGATCAATGCACAGACTGTAACATTATCGTCAATACTATATCTATATTAGATACGTAATATACACTTAATGAGAGTATCGTTATTACTTTATCTACATTAGACCTACTGCAATATACTGATTCCTTCCCACAGATCAATGTAGATTGAATAACAGTATCATTTATACTATATCTACATTGGATATAATGTAATATACTGATCCCTTCCCACAGATCAATGTACATATAATAACAGTTTCGTTGTTACTATATCTACAATAGATATAATGTAATATACTGATACCTTCCCACAGATCAATATACATATAATAACAGTTTCGTTATTACTATATCTACATTAGATATAATGTAATATACTGATACCTTCCCACAGAACAATGTACACATGATAACAGTATCGTTATTACTATATCTACATTAGATATGTAATATACATTTAATAACAATATCATTATTACTATATCTAAATTAGATATAATGTAATATAATGATCCCTCCCACCGATGAATGTACATATAACGGCAGTATCGTTATTACTATATCTCCATTTGATATGTAATATACATTTAATAACAATATCATTATTAATATATCTACATCAGATGTAATGTAATATACTGATTTATTCCCACAGACCAATGTACATTTAAGAAGAATATCAATATTACTATATCTACATTGGATACAATGTAATATACTGATATCTTCCCACAGATCAATGTACATATAATAACAGTATCGTTATTACTATATCTACAATAGATATAATGTAATATACTGATATCTTCCCACAGATCAATTTACATATAATAACAGTATCGTTATTACTATATCTACATTTGATATGTAATATACATTTATTAACAATATCATTATTAATATATCTACATCAGATGTAATGTAATATACTGATTTATTCCCACAGACCAATGTACATTTAATAACAATATCATTATTACTATATCTACATTGGATACAATGTAATATACTGATACCTTCCCACACATCAATGTACAAATAATAACAGTATCGTTATTACTATATCTACATTAGGTATAATGTAATATACTGATACCTTCCCACAGATCAATTTACATATAATAACAGTATCGTTATTACTATATCTACATTAGATATGTAATATACATTTAATAACAATATCATTATTACTATATCTACATGAGATGAAATTTAATATACTCATTGAATCCCACAGACCAATGTACATTTAATAACAATATCATTATTACTATATCTACATCGGATGTAATTTAATATACTGGATTAATTCCACAGATCAATGTAAATATAATAACAGTTTCGTTATTACTATATCTACATTAGATATAATGTAATATACTGATACCTTCCCACAGATCAATGTACACTCAGTCCCATCGAAGTTGTCGCAGTGAAGTTGGCCGCGCATTCAGCGGCAAATTCACGCCGCATCGCCGGTGAGCCGTTGGGCCGCTGAGCGATGGGCACGTGGAGGGGGAACTGCGTATGTTAATAAATAGAATACGAGTGTATCGACATTGTCGTCGGTAAGTGACGTAGCGTTTTACCTATAAGGTCGAAACCTAATTATCGATTATGAAATGGACTGTCGCGAAAAATGATAAAGATGCGAAAAATCGATTTTTACGTCTTCTTGCTTTCTTATACGTCAAAGTATGTTCTTTACAATGAGAACAACCAGAATTTTATATTATAAATATCAATTTTATAATACGAACTAAAATCATATATTGCTTTATTTTATATTTTTCCTTAGTCAACCTGTTTTTACTAGAACACGTCACTTCCATATTGTCTGCTATTTTTGAGCGTTGAAGAATATTGAAATGCTAGACTTCGATATTATCAAGCAATATAAATGATAATTATGATTGTGTAAATTACAACCACAAATAACATAAATTACAACTACAAATAATATAATACAAAGTTAAATAATACAAATTTATTAAATGATTGTTTTACAATTTCTTACATTTCTTTTATTGTAGACATTTACTACAGAGTACTATTATAAATACTTTTTAAGAGAGACATCGCTTCGCTTTTGGCCTTGAAAAAGGCCGTTGTTTTTAGGTTGAACAATTATTAGCTCTGAAAAGAGCTGGTTTATGATTGTGCTTGTTTCCAAACTATAGTAAAAACAAAAATACGCAAAAAAGACTGAGGTATTCCTAATAATCCGTCCAAGCACCGTTTCGATCAATCACTTGATTTAAACGATTTGGAATCGAATTACCCAGGTTGGCGAAAAATTGAGGCTGGGCTCTTAATGCTTCCCACGCACGCATCGCATGGTCTACAATACATTCCCTGGTTCTTACAATCCCATGAAATCGACACATTCGCCACATTTGAGACCATACGTTCTCAATGATATTCAAATCTGGCGATTTCGATGGCCATTGTAGAACGTGAAATTCAGGATGTCTTGCAAACCATGCACGGACGGTTGCAGAGGTGTGCACTCCACTATTATCCTGTACCAGCCTAATTACCGGCATGTCCTCCCGTGAATATATCGCACGGACGGATGGTAGTAAAACATTCTCCAAAATTGCAATATATTCCGCGGAGTCCATGCGCGGCGAAATTTCAACAAGCTCTCCAGGACCATGTGGAGTTACCCACCCCCAAAAGCCGCACGTGATGCGCCCACTATCCCTACGTTGGGAAACATATTTTTCGAGAAATCTCGAGGCCCCACGAGGCCTCCAAACACGAAGCGCACAGTCCGAGGCCGAAGAAAATACTTTTTCATCGGTAAAGATTGTGCAATCCCATTCAGACTGCGATGCAGATACATGCTGCAATGCAAATCCAACGCGGTCCTCGCGATGTCTTTGCAGCAACTGCACCTTACGTTCCGCCCGGCGGGAGTGGAGACCGGCCGCTCGCAGACGCCTATAAATAGTCATCTTTGACACTTTTATATTCAAATCTGCGGCAACGTTCACCGCAGTCTGAAATGGTTGCTCTTCAATCTTACTGACTAACAGTTCATCTTCTTCCTTGGTCGTGTATCGCTTACCTTTGTTTCGTTGACGCCAATCCAACAATCCTTCGGAACCATGGACAGAATACCTCAGCACATATCTCTGCACGTACGAACGGAGCACTGTGCTATTCTTGCAATCTCCACATTACTGTTTCCAGCTTTGTGGAGTGTAATAATAGCACCTCGCTGAATCAATCGTTCGTTTTTCGCGGACAACATTCGAACGCGTCTAGTTTGCAAAAAAGCAATGCACAGAAAAAAAAAACAGTCGTTTGTTTCCATAGTTTAAACAACTTCAAGGCACTGCAACAATAGCTGTTTTCACGGCTACAAAAAATTTAAAACAGGAACATCTCTTCAAACTATGCTTAATAATTACTCTCTTTGAAACTTTAAAGAACTCGGCCTTTTTCAAGGCCAAAAGAAAGCGATGTCTCCCTTAAAAATTATATATAATAGTACTCTGTAGTAAATGTCTACAATAAAAGAAATGTAAGAAATTGTAAAACAATCATTTAATAAATTTGTATTATTTAACTTTGTATTATATTATTTGTAGTTGTAATTTATGTTATTTGTGGTTGTAATTTACACAATCATAATTATCATTTATATTGCTTGATAATATCGAAGTCTAGCATTTCAACATTTTTCAACGCTCAAAAATAGCAGACAATATGGAAGTGACGTGTTCTAGTAAAAACAGGTTAACTAGGGAAAAATATAAAATAAAGCAATATATGATTTTAGTTCGTATTATAAAATTGATATTTATAATATAAAATTCTGGTTGTTCTCATTGTAAAGAACCTACTTTGACGTATAAGAAAGCAAGAAGACGTAAAAATTGATTTGTCCATTTCACAATCGATAAGTAGATTTCGACCTTATAGGTAGAACGCTACGTCACTTACCGACGAGAATGTCGATACACTCGTATTCTATTTATTAACATACGGAGATCCCCCTCCACGTGCCCATCGCTCAGCGGCCTAGCGGCTCACCGGCGATGCGGCGTGAATTTGCCGCTGAATGCGCGGCCAACTTCACTGCGACAACTTCGATGGGACTGAGTGTACATATAATAACAGTTTCGTTATTACTATATCAACATTAGATATAATGTAATATTCTGATACCTTCCCACAGATCAATGTACATATAATAACAGTATTGTTATTACTATATCTACATTAGATATGTAATATACATTTAATAACAATATCATTATTACTATATCTACATCAGACGAAATTTAATATACTGATTTAATCCAGCAGACCAATGTACATTTAATAACAATACCATTATTACTATATCTACATCAGATGTAATTTAATATACTGATTTAATCCCACAGAACAAGGGACATATAATAACAGTTTCGTTATTACTATATCTACATTAGATATAATGTAATATACTGATTCCTTCCCACAGATCAATGTACATTGAATACCAGTATCATTTATACTATATCTTCATTACATATAATGTAATACACTGATACCTTCCCACAGATCAATGTAATTTTGGTAACAATTTCATTATTACTATATCTACCTTAGATATAATAATATATACTGATCCCTACGCACAGATCAATGTACATATAATAACAGTTTCGTTATTACTATATCTACATTAGATATAATGTAATATACTGATACCTTCCCACAGAACAATGTACATATGATAACAGTATCGTTATTACTGTATCTACATTAGATATGTAATATACATTTAATAACAATATCATTATTACTATATCTACATCAGATGAAATTTAATATACTGATTTATACCCACAGACCAATGTACATTTAATAACAATATCATTATTACTATATCTACATTGGATACAATGTAATATACTGATACCTTCCCACCGATCAATGTACATATAATGGCAATATCCTTATTACTATATCTGCATTAGATCTGCTGCAATATACTGATTCCTTCCCACAGATCAATGTACATATAATAACAGTTTCGTTGTTACTATATCTACAATAGATATAATGTAATATACTGATACCTTCCCACAGATCAATATACATATAATAACAGTATCGTTATTACTATATCTACATTAGATATAATGTAACATACTGATACCTTCCCACAGATCAATGCACATACAATAACAGTATCGTTATTACTATATCTCCATTTGATATGTAATATACATTTAATAACAATATCATTATTAATATATCTACATCAGATTAAATTTAATATACTGATTTAATCCCACAGACCAATGTACATTCAATAACAATATCATTATTACTATATCTACATGGGATACAATGTAATATACTGATACCTTCCCACAGATCAATGTACATATAATAACAGTATCGTTGTTACTATATCTACATTAGATATGTAATATACATTTATTACTATATCTACATCAGATGAAATTTAATATACTGATTTAATCCCACAGACCAATGTACATTTAATAACAATACCATTATTACTATATCTACATTAGATATAATGAAATATAATGATCCCTTCCCACCGATCAATGTACATATAATGGCAGTATCGTTATTACTATATCTCCATTTGATATGTAATATACATTTAATAACAATATCATTATTAATATATCTACATCAGATGAAATGTAATATACTGATTTAATCCCACAGACCAATGTACATTTAATAACAATACCATTATTACTATATCTACATTAGATATAATGTAATATACTGATCCCTACCCACAGATCAATGTACATATAATAACAGTTTGGTTATTACTATATCTACAATAGATATAATGTAATATACTGATACCTTCCCACAGATCAATGTACATACAATAACAGTATCGTTATTACTATATCTCCATTTGATATGTAATATACATTTAATAACAATATCATTATTAATATATCTACATCAGATGTAATGTAATATGCTGATTTATTCCCACAGACATATGTACATTTAATAACAATATCATTATTACTATATCTACAGTGGATACAATGTAATATACTGATACCTTCCCACAGATCAATGTACAAATAATAACAGTATCGTTATTACTATATCTACATTAGATATAATGTAATATAATGATACCTTCCCACCGATCAATGTACATATAATGGCAATATCCTTATTAATATATCTGCATTAGATCTGCTGCAATATACTGATTCCTTCCCACAGATCAATGTACATTGAGTAACAGCATCATTTATACTATATCTACATTGGATATAATGTAATATCCTGATGCCTTCCCACAGATCAATGTAATTTTGGTAACAACATCATTATTACTATATCTACATTAGATATAATGTGATATACTGATCCCTACCCACAGATCAATATACATATAATAACAGTATCGTTATTACTATATCTACATTAGATATGTAATATACATTTAATAACAATATCATTATTACTATATCTACATCAGATGAAATGTAATATACTGATTTAATCCCACAGACCAATGTACATTTAATAACAGTATCATTATCACTATATCTACATCAGATGAAATTTAATATACTGATTTAATCCCACAGACCAATGTACATTTAATAACAATATCATTATTACTATATGTACATTAGATATAATGTAATATACTGATACCTTCCCACAGATCAATGTACATACAATAACAGTATCGTTATTACTATCTCTACATTAGATATGTAATATACATTTAATAACAATATCATTATTACTATATCTACATCACATGAAATGTAATATACTGATTTAATCCCACAGACCAATGTACATTTAATAACAATACCATTATTACTATGTCTACATCAGATGTAATTTAATATACTGATTTAATCCCACAGATCAATGTACATATAACAACAGTTTCGTTATTACTATATCTACATTAGGTACAATGTAATATACTGATACCTTCCCACAGATCAATGTACATATAATAACAGTATCGTTATTACTATATCTACATTAGATATGTAATATACATTTAATAACAATATCATTATTACTATATCTACATCAGATGAAATTTAATATCCTGATTTAATCCCACAGATCAATGTACATTTAATAACAATATCATATTATATCTACATTAGATACAATGAAATATACTGATACCTTCCCACAGATCAATGTACATTTAATAACAATATCATTATTACTATATCTACATCGGATGTAATTTAATATACTGGATTAATTCCACAGATCAATGTAAATATAATAACAGTTTCGTTATTACTATATCTACATTAGATATAATGTAATATACTGATACCTTCCCACAGATCAATGTACACTCAGTCCCATCGAAGTTGTCGCAGTGAAGTTGGCCGCGCATTCAGCGGCAAATTCACGCCGCATCGCCGGTGAGCCGTTGGGCCGCTGAGCGATGGGCACGTGGAGGGGGAACTGCGTATGTTAATAAATAGAATACGAGTGTATCGACATTGTCGTCGGTAAGTGACGTAGCGTTTTACCTATAAGGTCGAAACCTAATTATCGATTATGAAATGGACTGTCGCGAAAAATGATAAAGATGCGAAAAATCGATTTTTACGTCTTCTTGCTTTCTTATACGTCAAAGTATGTTCTTTACAATGAGAACAACCAGAATTTTATATTATAAATATCAATTTTATAATACGAACTAAAATCATATATTGCTTTATTTTATATTTTTCCTTAGTCAACCTGTTTTTACTAGAACACGTCACTTCCATATTGTCTGCTATTTTTGAGCGTTGAAGAATATTGAAATGCTAGACTTCGATATTATCAAGCAATATAAATGATAATTATGATTGTGTAAATTACAACCACAAATAACATAAATTACAACTACAAATAATATAATACAAAGTTAAATAATACAAATTTATTAAATGATTGTTTTACAATTTCTTACATTTCTTTTATTGTAGACATTTACTACAGAGTACTATTATATATACTTTTTAAGGGAGACATCGCTTCGCTTTTGGCGTTGAAAAAGGCCGTTGTTTTTAGGTTGAACAATTATTAGCTCTGAAAAGAGCTGGTTTATGATTGTGCTTGTTTCCAAACTATAGTAAAAACAAAAATACGCAAAAAAGACTGAGGTATTCCTAATAATCCGTCCAAGCACCGTTTCGATCAATCACTTGATTTAAACGATTTGGAATCGAATTACCCAGGTTGGCGAAAAATTGAGGCTGGGCTCTTAATGCTTCCCACGCACGCATCGCATGGTCTACAATACATTCCCTGGTTCTTACAATCCCATGAAATCGACACATTCGCCACATTTGAGACCATACGTTCTCAATGATATTCAAATCTGGCGATTTCGATGGCCATTGTAGAACGTGAAATTCAGGATGTCTTGCAAACCATGCACGGACGGTTGCAGAGGTGTGCACTCCACTATTATCCTGTACCAACCTAATTACCGGCATGTCCTCCCGTGAATATATCGCACGGACGGATGGTAGTAAAACATTCTCCAAAATTGCAATATATTCCGCGGAGTCCATGCGCGGCGAAATTTCAACAAGCTCTCCAGGACCATGTGGAGTTACCCACCCCCAAAAGCCGCACGTGATGCGCCCACTATCCCTACGTTGGGAAACATATTTTTCGAGAAATCTCGAGGCCCCACGAGGCCTCCAAACACGAAGCGCACAGTCCGAGGCCGAAGAAAATACTTTTTCATCGGTAAAGATTGTGCAATCCCATTCAGACTGCGATGCAGATACATGCTGCAATGCAAATCCAACGCGGTCCTCGCGATGTCTTTGCAGCAACTGCACCTTACGTTCCGCCCGGCGGGAGTGGAGACCGGCCGCTCGCAGACGCCTATAAATAGTCATCTTTGACACTTTTATATTCAAATCTGCGGCAACGTTCACCGCAGTCTGAAATGGTTGCTCTTCAATCTTACTGACTAACAGTTCATCTTCTTCCTTGGTCGTGTATCGCTTACCTTTGTTTCGTTGACGCCAATCCAACAATCCTTCGGAACCATGGACAGAATACCTCAGCACATATCTCTGCACGTACGAACGGAGCACTGTGCTATTCTTGCAATCTCCACATTACTGTTTCCAGCTTTGTGGAGTGTAATAATAGCACCTCGCTGAATCAATCGTTCGTTTTTCGCGGACAACATTCGAACGCGTCTAGTTTGCAAAAAAGCAATGCACAGAAAAAAAAAACAGTCGTTTGTTTCCATAGTTTAAACAACTTCAAGGCACTGCAACAATAGCTGTTTTCACGGCTACAAAAAATTTAAAACAGGAACATCTCTTCAAACTATGCTTAATAATTACTCTCTTTGAAACTTTAAAGAACTCGGCCTTTTTCAAGGCCAAAAGAAAGCGATGTCTCCCTTAAAAATTATATATAATAGTACTCTGTAGTAAATGTCTACAATAAAAGAAATGTAAGAAATTGTAAAACAATCATTTAATAAATTTGTATTATTTAACTTTGTATTATATTATTTGTAGTTGTAATTTATGTTATTTGTGGTTGTAATTTACACAATCATAATTATCATTTATATTGCTTGATAATATCGAAGTCTAGCATTTCAACATTTTTCAACGCTCAAAAATAGCAGACAATATGGAAGTGACGTGTTCTAGTAAAAACAGGTTAACTAGGGAAAAATATAAAATAAAGCAATATATGATTTTAGTTCGTATTATAAAATTGATATTTATAATATAAAATTCTGGTTGTTCTCATTGTAAAGAACCTACTTTGACGTATAAGAAAGCAAGAAGACGTAAAAATTGATTTGTCCATTTCACAATCGATAAGTAGATTTCGACCTTATAGGTAGAACGCTACGTCACTTACCGACGAGAATGTCGATACACTCGTATTCTATTTATTAACATACGGAGATCCCCCTCCACGTGCCCATCGCTCAGCGGCCCAGCGGCTCACCGGCGATGCGGCGTGAATTTGCCGCTGAATGCGCGGCCAACTTCACTGCGACAACTTCGATGGGACTGAGTGTACATATAATAACAGTTTCGTTATTACTATATCTACATTAGATATAATGTAATATTCTGATACCTTCCCACAGATCAATGTACATATAATAACAGTATTGTTATTACTATATCTACATTAGATATGTAATATACATTTAATAACAATATCATTATTACTATATCTACATCAGACGAAATTTAATATACTGATTTAATCCAGCAGACCAATGTACATTTAATAACAATACCATTATTACTATATCTACATCAGATGTAATTTAATATACTGATTTAATCCCACAGAACAAGGGACATATAATAACAGTTTCGTTATTACTATATCTACATTAGATATAATGTAATATACTGATTCCTTCCCACAGATCAATGTACATTGAATACCAGTATCATTTATACTATATCTTCATTACATATAATGTAATACACTGATACCTTCCCACAGATCAATGTAATTTTTGTAACAATTTCATTATTACTATATCTACCTTAGATATAATAATATATACTGATCCCTACGCACAGATCAATGTACATATAATAACAGTTTCGTTATTACTATATCTACATTAGATATAATGTAATATACTGATACCTTCCCACAGAACAATGTACATATGATAACAGTATCGTTATTACTATATCTACATTAGATATGTAATATACATTTAATAACAATATCATTATTACTATATCTACATCAGATGAAATTTAATATACTGATTTATACCCACAGACCAATGTACATTTAATAACAATATCATTATTACTATATCTACATTGGATACAATGTAATATACTGATACCTTCCCACCGATCAATGTACATATAATGGCAATATCCTTATTACTATATCTGCATTAGATCTGCTGCAATATACTGATTCCTTCCCACAGATCAATGTACATATAATAACAGTTTCGTTGTTACTATATCTACAATAGATATAATGTAATATACTGATACCTTCCCACAGATCAATATACATATAATAACAGTATCGTTATTACTATATCTACATTAGATATAATGTAACATACTGATACCTTCCCACAGATCAATGCACATACAATAACAGTATCGTTATTACTATATCTCCATTTGATATGTAATATACATTTAATAACAATATCATTGTTAATATATCTACATCAGATTAAATTTAATATACTGATTTAATCCCACAGACCAATGTACATTCAATAACAATATCATTATTACTATATCTACATGGGATACAATGTAATATACTGATACCTTCCCACAGATCAATGTACATATAATAACAGTATCGTTGTTACTATATCTACATTAGATATGTAATATACATTTATTACTATATCTACATCAGATGAAATTTAATATACTGATTTAATCCCACAGACCAATGTACATTTAATAACAATACCATTATTACTATATCTACATTAGATATAATGAAATATAATGATCCCTTCCCACCGATCAATGTACATATAATGGCAGTATCGTTATTACTATATCTCCATTTGATATGTAATATACATTTAATAACAATATCATTATTAGTATATCTACATCAGATGAAATGTAATATACTGATTTAATCCCACAGACCAATGTACATTTAATAACAATACCATTATTACTATATCTACATTAGATATAATGTAATATACTGATCCCTACCCACAGATCAATGTACATATAATAACAGTTTGGTTATTACTATATCTACAATAGATATAATGTAATATACTGATACCTTCCCACAGATCAATGTACATACAATAACAGTATCGTTATTACTATATCTCCATTTGATATGTAATATACATTTAATAACAATATCATTATTAATATATCTACATCAGATGTAATGTAATATGCTGATTTATTCCCACAGACATATGTACATTTAATAACAATATCATTATTACTATATCTACAGTGGATACAATGTAATATACTGATACCTTCCCACAGATCCATGCACAAATAATAACAGTATCGTTATTACTATATCTACATTAGATATAATGTAATATAATGATCCCTTCCCACCGATCAATGTACATATAATGGCAATATCCTTATTAATATATCTGCATTAGATCTGCTGCAATATACTGATTCCTTCCCACAGATCAATGTACATTGAGTAACAGCATCATTTATACTATATCTACATTGGATATAATGTAATATCCTGATGCCTTCCCACAGATCAATGTAATTTTGGTAACAACATCATTATTACTATATCTACATTAGATATAATGTGATATACTGATCCCTACCCACAGATCAATATACATATAATAACAGTATCGTTATTACTATATCTACATTAGATATGTAATATACATTTAATAACAATATCATTATTACTATATCTACATCAGATGAAATGTAATATACTGATTTAATCCCACAGACCAATGTACATTTAATAACAGTATCATTATCACTATATCTACATCAGATGAAATTTAATATACTGATTTAATCCCACAGACCAATGTACATTTAATAACAGTAGCATTATTACTATATCTACATTAGATATAATGTAATATACTGATACCTTCCCACAGATCAATGTACATACAATAACAGTATCGTTATTACTATCTCTACATTAGATATGTAATATACATTTAATAACAATATCATTATTACTATATCTACATCACATGAAATGTAATATACTGATTTAATCCCACAGACCAATGTACATTTAATAACAATACCATTATTACTATGTCTACATCAGATGTAATTTAATATACTGATTTAATCCCACAGATCAATGTACATATAACAACAGTTTCGTTATTACTATATCTACATTAGGTACAATGTAATATACTGATACCTTCCCACAGATCAATGTACATATAATAACAGTATCGTTATTACTATATCTACATTAGATATGTAATATACATTTAATAACAATATCATTATTACTATATCTACATCAGATGAAATTTAATATCCTGATTTAATCCCACAGATCAATGTACATTTAATAACAATATCATATTATATCTACATTAGATACAATGAAATATACTGATACCTTCCCACAGATCAATGTACATTTAATAACAATATCATTATTACTATATCTACACCGGATATAATGTAGTATAATGATCCCTTCCCACCGATCAATGTACATATAATGGCAGTATCGTTATTACTATATCTACATTTGATGTGTAATATACATTTAATAACAATATCATTATTACTATATCTACATCAGATGTAATTTAATATACTGATTGTATCCCACAGACCAATGTACATTGTATAACAATATCATTATTACTATATCATAAGTAGATATAATGTAATATACTGATACAATCCCACAGATCAATGTACATATAATGGCAGTATCGTTATTACTATATCATCTCTAGATATGTAATATACATTTAATAACAATATCATTATTACTATATCTACATCCGATGTAATGTAATTACGGTGGGAAGTGATCATTATATTACATTACATCTGATGTAGATATTAATAATGATATTGTTATTAAATGTATATTACATATCTAATGTAGATATAGTAATAACCATACTGTTATTATATGTAAATTGATCTGTGGGAAGGTATCAGTATATTACACTATATCTAATGTGGATATAGTAATAACGATACTGTTATTATATGTACATTGATCTGTGGGAAGGTATCAGTATATTGCATTGTATCCAATGTAGGTATAGTAATAATCCACGAACCTTGCTGGTTGTCCCACGAACCTTGCTGGTTGTCTAGGATAGGCGGGGAGGTGATACCCCGACCTGGCGCGTCCCCAGGTGGCGGATAGGGGAATGCCCGCCATGCACTTTTCGGAGTGTATGGAGGGTAGAAGTGAAATAAAATAGCTTCCGCGGACCAAACACTTTGAGTGTTGAGTGGTTTGTTCATTCCCAGCCGAAGGTGTTAGGTACCGTGCTGATAGGCTCATGGCTATAGGGAATTAAATTGTGTAGTCTCAAACGGTCTCTCGGGGGTACTTGCCGACCCCCCCGAGAAATAAAGGCTTACCTGCGCAAGGCGGCTCTACGCAGGCTGACGTTTAATTCCGACCACACTCGTGGGATACAAATGAATGAATACAACTTAACCTCTAATAAAAAACAAAAAGTAACAGGACGGGAAAAAACGATGATGACCTCGGGCAATAAAACGGATACTAGTAAAGGTAGAAAGGAGAGTATGAATATTGAAGACATACAGGGCATTATTATGAGGGAGGGAGAGGACTTTAAAGTACCAGACCAACCCCCAATAATGGAAGATAAGGAGAAAAATATCAGTCAAAGGACAAAGGAGATGATGGCGATCTTTAGGCCAGTAAGACTGTTGTCAAGAAGTCCGGTTAGAGCCAGCGAGGAAATAATGGCAACGGATGTTGAGTTTGCCGGAGACGAAGAAGATAATGCATTTACGGATACGAGCGAACACAGCAAGGGAACTCAGAAAGAGACAAGAACAGAGATTAACAGAGGAAACGAGGAGTTAATCCAATATGACGAAGAGATGGGAGGAGTAGGAGTATCTATGTCATCACTGTGCCAAATCTTGGAAATGCTGCAGAAATACCATGATACAGTAAATGCACACTTATGCAGAGTGAGAAATGCAAATATAGATGTTAAAAATACAAGCATAAAAATGGGAAAGGAACTGGCGCAGGCAAAAGATCTAGCAAGAGCAGTGACAATTATTTACAAAGAAGAAAAACTAAGAGAAAGGGAAAAGGAAAAATCGAATAGCGAAATACACAAGCAACTAATGGAACAAATAAGTATGAAAAGAAACAGACAAGAACACAATGGGGAAGAGTTACAAGGAAATTTAAATAAGAGGAAAGATATTACGCCTCCGGAGACGGAAACAATGAAAAAGAAAACAAAAACAAATACGATAAGTAATAGAATACTGCCTAATATTAGAAATATCCAGATAATAAGGAAAGCAAACAATGAAGAGTCGTCGGAGTCCGAGTGGGAGACGGCAAAAAGAAGGAAGAGAAAAACAGTGAAAAAAGAAAAAGGGAAGGAAAGAATAGAGAGTATAAAAGAAGACACAGGGGTAGAATATAGGAGTGAGGAAAAAAATAAGAGAAAGATACAGAATAAGAAGGGTGAGGCGGTCACAATCAAGGTCGAAAAAGGAAAGACTTTTGCAGAAGTGACTAAATTATTTAAGAATAAAATGGGAAACGATATAGAGGGTATAAAAAGAATTAGGGAAACTAGAACAGGAGGATTATTAGTCGAGTTCAATAAGAAAACAGATAGTACCATATTTAGGGATAAGGCAATCGAAGTACTAGGGCCGGAAGCAGGCATAAAAGGACTGGTACCAAAAATAAAGTTAAAAGTCTTGGATATAGATCCGGCAGCAGATATGGAAGAGGTATTAGAGGCTTTAGCCAAAGATTCCAAAATAAACGTAGAGGAAATGAAATGTAGATCACTGCGAAAGGCATACATGGGAACACAAATAGCAATTGTGGAAGGGCCTGCAGAACTACAGGAAAGAATTAAGGAGGGTAAAATAAAAATAGGATGGGTAAGATGTAGGGTACGACAGCTACCTGATATTATTAGATGTTTTAAATGCCACAATATAGGTCATATAGCAGCGCGGTGCGCAGCAGTGGAAAACGACAAAATTATATGTAGAAGGTGTGGCATAGAAGGACATAATATGTCGGAGTGTAAGGCGGAAAGGTCCCATTGTAGACTCTGTACGGCTAAGGGACTGACGGGGAATTCGGTAAGCCATGTCGCAGGGTCGATAAGGTGTGCGGTGTACAAAGGCGCGATAAGCGGGAGTAAACGAGTACAAAATTCGATATAAAGATACTACAAATAAATCTGAATAAATGTAAGGCCGCACAGGACTTACTGAGTAAAGCAGTAGAAGAAAGGGACGTAGATATAGTAATAATATCTGAACAAAGTAGGAGCTTAGACTATTGGCATAAAGATAGCAAGGGGGATGCGGCTATTTGGGTGACAGGTACAGGAATCGCGAAGGCAACGAAAATAAATGCCATAAAACAAAGCATAGGACTTGTGGCTATAAATTATAATGATTTTCTGGTTGTTAGTAGCTATATTTCACCAAATATAGACGACATAGAAACAGATAATAGAATAAGAGAAATCTTAGATATAGTTAAAGCTAAGAAATGGACAGGAATCCTCTGGGCGGGAGACTTAAATGGAAAGTCACCACTTTGGGGGGGTGAGGGCTGGAACAAGAGGGGAAAGAAAATAGCGGAAGCCATCGTTAGTATAGGTCTGCTTCCCGTTTATACAGAGGGTGGAAGTACATGTACAAGAGGACGAGGTTCAAAGGTGGATATATTAATCACGAGTCCATATCCGATATGTAAAGTTATGGAGAGCAAGGTCCTCACAGAGTATACCGGATCGGACCACCAATATTTGTGGCATATGGTAGAACTGAAGGGAGGAAAACCTGAAAAAGAAGAAAAGATAAAGATCAGATCGGTAATTGATATAAAAGAATTTATCGAGAAAAGCGAGGAGAAGTTTAGAGACGGACAGGAAAAAAAGGAATATAGTTGCGAGAGCATAGACGATGTAAGGAAGTTCATAAACGACATAGAAGGTATAGGGAACGAAAGTAAGAAAAGTAGAGGTAAGGTAGGAAAAAGAAAACCAGTGTACTGGTGGTCGGATGAGATAGCGAAACTAAGAAAAGATGCAAATAGGGTAAGGAGAACAGCCACAAGAAGTAGGAAAAAGGGCAAGGAAAATAACGAGAGGGTAATGATAGATAGATACAAAGAGGCAAAAAGATTACTAAAGAATGCGATAAAAAAAGCGAAAAGGGATACATGGAAACAGTTCATGGATATGGTGGATCAAGATATTTGGGGTAGGCCATACAAGTCAATTATGAAGCAAATGAAACCGGAACCGGCACCGGTGGTTTTGAGCCTAGAACAAACCAGAGAAATTGTAAAGGGGTTATTTATAATGAAACAGGATGAGTACGAAAGAATTGAGGACAACTGGACAGTAGATAGTTCAGAAACAGATAAAGTAGAAATTACACTTAGAGATGTAGTAGAGGCTTGCAAAAAGATACAGGTAAAAAAGGCACCAGGACCGGACGGGATTCCGGCTTTGGCTGCCAGAGAAATAGGACTAAGAAATGCTGAAAGGCTGCAGAAAGTACTGAACTGTTGTATAAAGAAGGGATATTGGCCAGAAAAGTGGAAAGAGACTCGGTTAGTGCTACTTCCAAAAGGGAAAAAAAAGAGGACAACGGATAACATAGACGGAAAAATGAACCCATCGGATTTCAGACCCCTATGTATTGCATCTAACATGGCAAAGATATTCGAATACACATTAAAGGAAAAGTTACTAGAAGAATTAGAGAAAAATGATCTAACAAAAGACCAGTACGGTTTCAGAAAGGGGCTAAGTGCAGTCCATGCAATGGATAAGGTGATGGAACTATGGGACACAGCAAAAAAGAAAAGAAAACATTGCCTCCTTATACTGTTAGACGTAAAGAATGCTTTCAATTCGCTAAAATGGAAGAGCATAATAAGGGAAATGAGAAAAAAAGGGTTTCCGAGGGAACTGATTGAAATAGTCAAAGACTATCTTAAAAATAGATGGCTGATTGTAAACGCAGCAGATGGTTCCGATAGAATACAAGTCTTCGGCGGGGTTCCGCAGGGGTCCGTAATAGGCCCCTTTATGTGGAACCTGGTTTACGACGGGCTCCTAAAAATAAAAAGAATAAGAGATGTATATCTGATTGCCTTTGCAGATGACTTAGGCATCATTATAATCGAAAAAGACTTAGAGACTATGAGGATTATCGCAGATCAAACAATAAAAAATATACTACCATGGTTCCATAGTGAAGGACTGGAACTGGCGCCGCACAAGTCGGAGGTGATCCTCTTAACGGGCCGAAAATGTCTAGAAGGAGTCCCTGTGAACATTAATGATGTTGAAATCGCAATACGCAATAGCGCCAAATACCTAGGGGTAACTTTCGAAAAAAACCAAGTGTTCAAAGAGCACATTAAGAGCTGTACAGACAAGGCCGTTAAGTATGCGATACACCTATGTACGCTACAGGCTAATACAAAAGGAGCCGGAGACTTGGCGAGGATTCTATATTACAGGGTGGTGGAATCTGTAGTCATGTACGCAGCTCCAATATGGGAAAGAGCATTAAATTACAGAATAAATGTAGACGAGCTAAGAAAGGTACAGAGAATACCAATAGGTAGGTTATTGAGGACCTATAAAACAGTATCACTGGAGGCAATGTGCGCCATAGCGGGACAGCCGCCTTGGGATTTAGTAGTTAAAAAAAGAAGTAGGATATTCCAAAGATATAAAAAGGAATTAGACGATAAAGGAGTAGAAGAAGAAAGAAAGAAAAAGAAAGAAATTAAAGAAGAGGAACAAGAATGTATGACGGAGGAATGGCAGAAGGAATGGGAGACCAGCGATAAAAGACGATGGGTATACAAGATAATACCAAGTATTAAGAAATGGAAAAGTGGAGGAGCACCAACCTTGGATTACCACACGGTACAGGCAATCACAGGGCATGGGTGCTTTGGTAAATACTTGCACAAAATAAAGAAAGAAGAAACACCAGAGTGCTGGTTTTGTGAAGAAAAAAGAGACGATGCAGAGCACACTCTGTTTAAGTGTCCTAAATGGGCACAAGAAAGAGAAAAACTGAAGAGAAATATATACCCGACAACATGGAATGAAAATAACATGGAAAAATTACTAAAAGATACAAAGAAGAACCCAATGGTGAGGGAATATCTAATTAAGATAATGAAAGAAAAGGAAAAATGGGAAAAGAAGTTAGGGAGAAAATAAGAGAGCAAATAAGAAAGGAAAAAGAAAGGGAAAAACAAAGACAAACAAAGGAAAATAGAAGATTAGAAAATACACCAGCAGGACTGGACTTAGTCCCTCTCGGAAAACGGGGTATAAATAAATAAGTAAATACTTACGGTAATATTGAAAAAGAAAAAGATGAAACATCAGGAACAAAAATGTGGATGACAGTTAAAGAGACAATATAAAAAGTTCACAAGAGAGCCGTGTAGAAGAAATGGGGAACACTAAAATCAGAAGATTAAAATTAGTAATCTTATGTATATATATGATTTTAACAATTTATTTATCCTATTTATTTATTTTATTCACCTGACTAACGACTTATTTATGTAGGTATTAATATTTAACAGATTTTATTACTATAACATGGATATCATTTATTTATGTACCTGTCAATATTCGTTGATTTTATTACTGGATCATAGATACAAGGAATTCTAATGTAAGGACAAAGATTTTATGTAGATTGGATAAAAAGAAATATAGAAAATTATTATACAGGAGATGACAAAAGAGAACTTTCTGCAATCTTAAAAGCATGACATTGTATAATTGACGAATAGAAAATATAATATAACAAGACAATGAATAAACTCACTACTTATTTATTTAACTAGCAGAAAAATAAGTAAGTTAAAAACAGTTAATGTGAGGTAAACAATAAATATGAGTGCAAAGGAAGGGACCAATATGAAATGTCTAAAGAAGAAATCTTGGAATGTAAATGCAAATGTAAATTCAAAACAATAGGATAGAATGCAACAATGGAAAGGGAAGAAGCCGCATCCCCCTTTGTATATATAAGGGGAAGTATTGAAGAATTAGAGAATGAATGAAAATAATGGTGATCATTAGGAGGGGGATCGAAGTAATACCGAGAGGTGGTTCCGGCCTTACCACGGTCAATACGGACACAGGTAAGTCGAGGGGGTGGGTTTTTAGTGGGTATCAGGAGTCCCACACTACCGAGCTGGCATCCCACCGCCCGGTGTGCATAAAGCATTTTCCCCCCACTCAAGTAAAAAAAAAAAAAAAAAATAGGTATAGTAATAATGATATTGTTATAAAATGTACATTGGTCTGTGGGAATAAATCAGTATATTATATTACATCTGATGTAGATATATTAATAATGATATCGTTATTAAATGTATATTACATATCATATGTAGATATAGTAATAACTATACTGTTATTATATGTACATTGATCTGTGGGAAGGTATCAGTATATTACATTATATCTAATGTAGATATAGTAATAACGATACTGTTATTATATGCATATTGATCTGTGGGAAGGTATCAGTATATTACATTATATCTATTGTAGATATAGTAATAACGAAACTGCTATTATATGTACATCGATCTGTGGGTAGGGATCAGTATATTACATTACATCTACTGTAGATATAGTAATAATGATGTTGTGACCAAAATTACTTTGATCTGTGGGAAGGCATCAGTATATTACATTATATCCAATGTAGATATAGTATAAATGATACTGTTACTCAACGTACATTGATCTGTGGGATTAAATCAGTATATTAAATTACAGCTGATGTAGATATAGCAATAATGGTATTGTTATTAAGTGTACATTGGTCTGTGGGATTAAATCAGTATATTAAATTTCATCTGATGTAGATAGGGTAATAAATGTATATTACATATCTAATGTAGATATAGTAATAACGATACTATTATCGTATGTACATTGATCTGTGGGAAGGTATCAGTATATTACATTATATCTATTGTGGATATAGTAATGACGAAACTGTTATTATATGTACATTAATCTGTGGGAAGGTATCAGTATATTACATTGTATCCCATGTAGATATAGTAATAATGATATTGTTATTGAATGTACATTGGTCTGTGGGATTAAATCAGTATATTAAATTTCATCTGATGTAGATATAGTAATAAATGTATATTACATATCTAATGTAGATATAGTAATAACGATACTGTTATTATATGTACATTCATCTGTGGGAAGGTATCAGTATATTACATTGTATCCCATGTAGATATAGTAATAATGATATTCTTATTGAATGTACATTGGTCTGTGGGATTAAATCGGTATATTAAATTTCATCTGATGTAGATATAGAAATAATGATATTATTATTAAATGTACGTAGGACTGTGGGAATAAATCAGTATATTACGTTACATCTGATGTAGATATATTAATAATGATATTGTTATTAAATGTATATTACATATCAAATGGAGATATAATAATAACGATACTGCCATTATATGTACATTGATCGGTGGGAAGGGATCATTATATTACATTATATCTAATGTAGATACAGTAATAATGATATTGTTATTAAATGTACATTGGTCTGTGGGAATAAATCAGTATATTACATTACATCTGATGTAGATATATTAAAAATGATATTGTTATTAAATGTATATTACATATCTAATGTAGATATAGTAATAACGATACTGTTATTGTATGTACATTGATCTGTGGGAAGGTATCAGTATATTACATTATATCTGTTGTAGATATAGTAACTACGAAACTGCCATTATATGTCCATTGATCGGTGGGAAGGGATCATTATATTACATTATATCTAATGTAGATATAGTAATAATGATATTGTTATTAAATGTACATTGATCTGTGGGATTAAATCAGTATATTAAATTACATCTGATGTAGATATAGCAATAATGGTATTGTTATTAAATGTACATTGGTCTGTGGGATTAAATCAGTATATTACATTACATCTGATGTAGATATATTAATAATGATATTGTTATTAAATGTATATTACATATCAAATGGAGATATAGTAATAAGGATACTGCCATTATATGTACATTGATTGGTGGGAAGGGATCATTATATTACATTATATCTAATGTAGATATAGTAATAACGAAACTGTTATTATATGTACATGGATCTGTGGGTGGGGATCAGTATATTACATTATATCTAATGTAGACATAGTAATAATGAAGTTGTTACCAAAATTACATTGATCTGTGGGAAGGCATCAGTATATTACATTATATCCAATGTAGATATAGGATAAATGATACCGTTATTCAATGTACATTGATCTGTGGGAAGGAATCAGTATACTGCAGCAGATCGAATGCAGATATATTAATAACGATTCTACCATTATTTGTACATTGATCGGTGGGAAGGGATCATTATATTACATTATATCTAATGTAGATATAGTAATAATGATATTGTTATTAAATGTACATTGATCTGTGGGATTAAATCATTATATTACATTATATCTAATGTAGATATAGTAATAACGATACTGTTATTATATGTATACTGATCTGTGGGATGGTATCAGTATATTACATTATATCTATTGTAGATATAGTAACTACGAAACTGTTATTATATGTACATTGATCTGTGGAAAGGTATCAGTATATTACATTGTATCCAATGTAGATATAGAAATAATGATATTGTTATTAAATGTACATTGATCTGTGGGATTAAATCAGTATATTAAATTACATCTGATGTAGATATAGCAATAATGGTATTGTTATTAAATGTACATTGGTCTGTGGGATTAAATCAGTATATTACATTACATCTGATGTAGACATATTAATAATGATATTGTTATTAAATGTATATTACATATCAAATGGAGATATAGTAATAAGGATACTGCCATTATATGTACATTGATCTGTGGGAAGGTATCAGTATATTACATTGTATGCAATGTAGATATAGTAATAACGATACTGTTATTATATGTAAATCGATCTGTGGGAAGGTATCAGTATATTACATTATATCTAATGTAGATATAGTAATAACGATACTGTTATTATATGTACATTGATCGGTGGGAAGGGATTATTATATTACATTATATCTAATGTAGATATAGTAATAATGGTATTGTTATTAAACGTACATTGGTCTGTGGGATTAAATCAGTGTATTACATTTCATCTGATGTAGATATAGTAATAATGATATTGTTATTAAATGTATATTACATGTCTAATGTAGATATAGTAATAACGATACTGTTATTATATGTACATTGATCTGTGGGAAGGTATCAGTATATTACATTATATCTAATGTAGATACAGTAATAACGAAACTGCTATTATATGTACATTGATCTGTGGGTAGGGATCAGTATATTACATTATGTCTAATGTAGATATAGCAATAACGATACTGTTATTATATGTATACTGATCGGTGGGAAGGTATCAGTATATTACATAATATCTATTGTAGATATAGTAACTACGAAACTGTTATTATATGTACATTGATCTGTGGGAAGGTATCAGTATATTACATTATATCTATTTTAGATATAGTAACTACGAAACTGCCATTATATGTCCATTGATCGGTGGGAAGGGATCATTATATTACATTATATCTAATGTAGATATAGTAATAATGATATTGTTATTAAATGTACATTGATCTGTGGGATTAAATCAGTATATTAAATTACAGCTGATGTAGATATAGCAATAATGGTATTGTTATTAAGTGTACATTGGTCTGTGGGATTAAATCAGTATATTAAATTTCATCTGATGTAGATATAGTAATAAATGTATATTACATATCTAATGTAGATATAGTAATAACGATACTATTATCGTATGTACATTGATCTGTGGGAAGGTATCAGTATATTACATTATATCTATTGTGGATATAGTAATGACGAAACTGTTATTATATGTACATTAATCTGTGGGAAGGTATCAGTATATTACATTGTATCCCATGTAGATATATTAATAATGATATTGTTATTGAATGTACATTGGTCTGTGGGATTAAATCAGTATATTAAATTTCATCTGATGTAGATATATTAATAATGATATTGTTATTAAATGTATATTACATATCAAATGCAGATATAGTAATAACGACACTGTGATTATATGTACATTGATCTGTGGGAAGGTATCAGTATATTACATTGTATCCCATGTAGATATAGCAATAATGGTATTGTTATTAAATGTACATTGATCTGTGGGATTAAATCATTATATTACACTATATCTAATGTAGATATAGTAATAATGATTTTGTTATTAAATGTACATTGGTCTGTGGGAATAAATCAGTATATTACATTACATCTGATGTAGATATAGTAATAATGATATTGTTATTAAATGTATATTACATATCTAATGTAGATATAGTAATAACGATACTGTTATTGTATGTACATTGATCTGTGGGAAGGCATCAGTATATTACATTACATCTGATGTAGATATAGTAATAATGATATTGTTATTAAATGCATATTACATATCTAATGTAGATATAGTAATAACGATACTGCCATTATATGTACATTGCTCGGTGGGAAGGGATCATTATATAACATTATATCTAATGTACATATAGTAACAATGATATTGTTATTAAATGTATATTACATATCTAATGTAGATATGGTAATAACAATACTGTTATTATATGTACATTGATCTGTGGGATTAAATCAGTATACTAAATTTCATCTGATGTAGATATAGTAATAATGATATTGTTATTAAATATATATTACATTACATCTGATGTAGATATAGTAATAATGATATTGTTATTAAATATATATTACATATCTAATGTATATATAGTAAATAACGATACTGTTATTATATGTACATTGATCTGTGGGAAGGTATCGGTATATTACATTATATCTAATGTAGATATAGTAATAACGAAGCTGTTATCATATGTACACTCAGTCCCATCGAAGTTGTCGCAGTGAAGTTGGCCGCGCATTCAGCGGCAAATTCACGCCGCATCGCCGGTGAGCCGCTAGGCCGCTGAGCGATGGGCACGTGGAGGGGGAACTCCGTATGTTAATAAATAGAATACGAGTGTATCGACATTCTCGTCGGTAAGTGACGTAGCGTTCTACCTATAAGGTCGAAATCTACTTATCGATTGTGAAATGGACTGTCGCGAAAAATGATCAAGATGCGAAAAATCAATTTTTACGTCTTCTTGCTTTCTTATACGTCAAAGTATGTTCTTTACAATGAGAACAACCAGAATTTTATATTATAAATATCAATTTTATAATACGAACTAAAATCATATATTGCTTTATTTTATATTTTTCCCTAGTTAACCTGTTTTTACTAGAACACGTCACTTCCATATTGTCTGCTATTTTTGAGCGTTGAAGAATGTTGAAATGCTAGACTTCGATATTATCAAGCAATATAAATGATAATTATGATTGTGTAAATTACAACCACAAATAACATAAATTACAACTACAAATAATATAATACAAAGTTAAATAATACAAATTTATTAAATGATTGTTTTACAATTTCTTACATTTCTTTTATTGTAGACATTTACTACAGAGTACTATTATATATAATTTTTAAGGGAGACATCGCTTCGCTTTTGGCCTTGAAAAAGGCCGAGTTCTTTAAAGTTTCAAAGAGAGTAATTATTAAGCATAGTTTGAAGAGATGTTCCTGTTTTAAATTTTTTGTAGCCGTGAAAACAGCTATTGTTGCAGTGCCTTGAAGTTGTTTAAACTATGGAAACAAACGACTGTTTTTTTTTTTCTGTGCATTGCTTTTTTGCAAACTAGATGCGTTAGAATGTTGTCCGCGAAAAACGAACGATTGATTCAGCGAGGTGCTATTATTGCACTCCACAAAGCTGGAAACAGTAATGTGGAGATTGCAAGAATAGCACAGTGCTCCGTTCGTACCGTGCAGAGATATGTGCTGAGGTATTCTGTCCATGGTTCCGAAGGATTGTTGGATTGGCGTCAACGAAACAAAGGTAAGCGATACACGACCAAGGAAGAAGATGAACTGTTAGTCAGTAAGATTGAAGAGCAACCATTTCAGACTGCGGTGAACGTTGCCGCAGATTTGAATATAAAAGTGTCAAAGATGACTATTTATAGGCGTCTGCGAGCGGCCGGTCTCCACTCCCGCCGGGCGGAACGTAAGGTGCAGTTGCTGCAAAGACATCGCGAGGACCGCGTTGGATTTGCATTGCAGCATGTATCTGCATCGCAGTCTGAATGGGATTGCACAATCTTTACCGATGAAAAAGTATTTTCTTCGGCCTCGGACTGTGCGCTTCGTGTTTGGAGGCCTCGTGGGGCCTCGAGATTTCTCGAAAAATATGTTTCCCAACGTAGGGATAGTGGGCGCATCACGTGCGGCTTTTGGGGGTGGATAACTCCACATGGTCCTGGAGAGCTTGTTGAAATTTCGCCGCGCATGGACTCCGCGGAATATATTGCAATTTTGGAGAATGTTTTACTACCATCCGTCCGTGCGATATATTCACGGGAGGACATGCCGGTAATTAGGCTGGTACAGGATAATAGTGGAGTGCACACCTCTGCAACCGTCCGTGCATGGTTTGCAAGACATCCTGAATTTCACGTTCTACAATGGCCATCGAAATCGCCAGATTTGAATATCATTGAGAACGTATGGTCTCAAATGTGGCGAATGTGTCGATTTCATGGGATTTTAAGAACCAGGGAATGTATTGTAGACCATGCGATGCGTGCGTGGGAAGCATTAAGAGCCCAGCCTCAATTTTTCGCCAACCTGGGTAATTCGATTCCAAATCGTTTAAATCAAGTGATTGATCGAAACGGTGCTTGGACGGATTATTAGGAATACCTCAGTCTTTTTTGCGTATTTTTGTTTTTACTATAGTTTGGAAACAAGCACAATCATAAACCAGCTCTTTTCAGAGCTAATAATTGTTCAACCTAAAAACAACGGCCTTTTTCAACGCCAAAAGCGAAGCGATGTCTCCCTTAAAAAGTATATATAATAGTACTCTGTAGTAAATGTCTACAATAAAAGAAATGTAAGAAATTGTAAAACAATCATTTAATAAATTTGTATTATTTAACTTTGTATTATATTATTTGTAGTTGTAATTTATGTTATTTGTGGTTGTAATTTACACAATCATAATTATCATTTATATTGCTTGATAATATCGAAGTCTAGCATTTCAATATTCTTCAACGCTCAAAAATAGCAGACAATATGGAAGTGACGTGTTCTAGTAAAAACAGGTTGACTAAGGAAAAATATAAAATAAAGCAATATATGATTTTAGTTCGTATTATAAAATTGATATTTATAATATAAAATTCTGGTTGTTCTCATTGTAAAGAACATACTTTGACGTATAAGAAAGCAAGAAGACGTAAAAATCGATTTTTCGCATCTTTATCATTTTTCGCGACAGTCCATTTCACAATCGATAATTAGGTTTCGACCTTATAGGTAAAACGCTACGTCACTTACCGACGACAATGTCGATACACTCGTATTCTATTTATTAACATACGCAGTTCCCCCTCCACGTGCCCATCGCTCAGCGGCCCAGCGGCTCACCGGCGATGCGGCGTGAATTTGCCGCTGAATGCGCGGCCAACTTCACTGCGACAACTTCGATGGGACTGAGTGTACATTGATCTGTGGGAAGGGGTAAGTATATTATATTATATCTAATGTAGATATAGTAACAATGATATTGTTACCAAAATTACATTGATCGGTGGGAATGAATGAGTATATTGCAGTAGATCTAATGTAGATATAGTAATAACGATACTGTTATTAAGTGTTTATTACATGTCTAATGTAGATATAGTAATGACGATAATGTTACAATCTGTGCATTGATCTGTGGGAAGTGATCAGTATATAACATTATATCTAAAGAAGATATAGTAATAACGATATTGTTATTAAATGTACATTGGTCTGTGTGATTAAATCAGTATATTACATTACATCTGATGTAGATATATTAATAATGATATTGTTATTAAATGTATATTACATATCAAGTGTAGATATAGTAATAATGATACTGCCATTATATGTACATTGATCGGTGGGAAGGGATCATTTTATTACATTATGTCTAATGTAGATATAGTAATAATGATATTGTTATTAAATGTATATTACATATCTATTGTAGACATAGTAATAACGAAACTGATATTATATGTACATTGATCTGTGGGAAGGGATCAGTGTATTACATTATATCTAATGTAGATATAGTAATAATGATATTGTTACCAAAATGACATTGATCTGTGGGAGGGCCTCAGTATATTACATTATATCCAAAGTAGATATAGTATAAATGATACTGTTATTCAATGTACATTGATCTGTGGGAAGGAATGAGTATATTGCAGTAGATCTAATGTAGATATAGTAATAACGATACTGTTATTAAGTGTTTATTACATTTCTAATGTAGATATAGTAATGACGATAATGTTACAATCTGTGCATTGACCTGTGGGAAGGTATCAGTATATTACATTATATCTAATGTAGATAAGTAGTTGTTCTATGCGGATTCTAAATCACTGGCGTCAGCATTTTTCGTAATTTGACACCACACCGTCAGCAGAAATATGATACCCCCCACCCCGACAATATCCACCCCTCTCCCCACCCTATGACCTTGAACTGAAATTTGACACCACCGTCAGCAGAAATATGATACCCCCCACCCCGACAATATCCACCCCTCTCCCCACCCTATGACCTTGAACTGAAATTTGACACCACCGTCAGCAGAAATATGATACCCCCCACCCCGACAATATCCACCCCTCTCCACACCCCATGACCTTGAACTTAAATTTGACACCCCAACCCCATGACAACCCCCCACCCCATAACCTTGAACTGAAATTTGACATCGTCAGCAGAAATATAACACCCTACCCCCACCCTCCATGACCTTGAACTGTTTGTTCTTATCGGAAGGTCACTTTTTCTACGTCTTGAAAATGATTTTTTCTACGTCTTGGAAATGAGTTTTTTGTTGACGCAGCAAATCTGACACTGCAATTCGTGACTATAGAAGGTAGGGGGTTTGCTAAAGTTTCAAGCATACGCAAAACCAAATTGACCATCACCGCAAGCGCATCGTTCGCGAGATTGTATTGTGAAAAGTGAAATATGTATTCTCAAAGTTTCAAAGAGCTTTTTGCCAAAGGAAGCGCCCCACAAGTTCTACTCAAGATGAAGAGGCACGCAAAAAAATGACAAAACATCAGGACGACGTGAAGTAAGTGTTCGAAACACATTTCATTTAACGTTGTTGGTATTTATTTGTTCCAATAACATATTTAAACGGTATTTATTTGTTCTAGAATCGCACCACAATTATCATGTCGAATTTTGGGTCGAAAATATCCATTGACGGATGCTTGTACAAAGCATTTGGAAATCGGCATAAATATACTTGGCGACAATTTCTACCCGCAACTCATATTATCAGACAGCCGAAACAACCGCCTGGAGCTGAGCATAGTCACGTGGTCGCTGATTGTAGCCGAAGCGGACAACGTATGCAGCTTCTTTGACGATTCAAAAGATACACGCGACAATATTAATTTTAATGATATAAGTGTTGAATTTGGAGTGCTATATGGCGTAAAAGTAATTAAATTGATTAGCAATGATATATGTATGTGCATGATGAAAAAAACATTTGAGAAAATGGTAATTTTAAATGATTGTATAATTGAAATGCATAATGCATTATATGATAAACTGTATTCGGTGGAACAAAAATTTAAAGAGTTTGTTGCATTAGTTCGGGGATACGGAGATGTAAAAGTGCATGCAGAGGTTGTGCAGCATATCAAAGAAACTGATATTTATGATCCAAATTCAATTATCGATTGTGAATTAGTAGCTTTAGGTATTCAGGCAATAATAACAGCTGCATCAGCAGCATCTTAACAGAGAAAAAAGGATTATGTTACAAATTATGTTAGAAATTATACTTTAATAAATCATAATGTATTGCATCATTTGCAACTTCTCTCTCTACCTATATAAACCCAAACATCCCAGGAAAAATTTCACTTCCTATACGATAGCCGTACGATGTGCATATGTAAATTTGATCTTCGAATTAGCACAAAAAGAATTCGCACCAGATTGGAAAATACTTTTGTCTGCGCGCGTTGCTGGAATATTGTTAGCCAAAGAAGAAAGTAATGGCACCGCGGAAAAGTAACAAGAAGAAGAAGACGAAGTCGCGCAAACTTCCAGTTGCAAAACGTGGGGGATTTCTTCCAGCACTTGTACCTATTTTTGCAGGCCTTTCAGCTTTGGGCACGGTGGCTGGCGGTGCAGCAGGTATCGCCAAGGCAGTCAACGATGCATCTGCAGCACGGAAAACATTAGAGGAAGTGAAACGGCACAATCGTGTTATGGACGGACATGGACTTTACCTTGCACCATATAAACGGGGAAAAGGAATTAAAGAAAAAAAAAAAGAAGCGCTTCGGCAAATTGTAACGCTTCCAAAGGGCGCAATGACAAATGTACAGTTATATAACTTTGCACGAAAGTTGAACTTTCCATATTTTCGAGGTGTTTTCATGCGTACAAATTTACCCCCTAAATCGTTCTTAAACGAATGCGGTATCGTGAATTTAGATAAATCGGAAGGTCCTGGTACACACTGGGTAGCTTACGTAAAGCGGGGTAATTGTGTTAAATATTTCGATTCTTTTGGAAATCTGAGACCACCGACAGAGTTAATAAACTACTTCGGAAAGCATGTAACGATTTTATACAATCACACGCAGTATCAAAAATTCAATACGAGTGTATGTGGACAACTCTGCTTGCATTTTTTAGCTGGAAATGTATAAAATAGTTTCAATGCACATAGTCTTCACAGTTGCAAAGATGTCGTTGACGTTTACGTTAAGCGGAAAAAATTCTGTGCTTAGCACTGATTACTTTCCACCTATAGACTTGAAGGATGATAATTACGAACTCGGACTCGTTGATTTTCAAGCTTTCAACACAATACCAAACGTTGACTTTACAAACAATAAATTTTACTTTGATGCCGATGGTGAGATCACGATACCGGATGGTTCGTATGAACTCGAAGCGCTAAATAAATACTTGCAAGAGAAAATAATGGACAAGACAAAAATCATTTTATTTCGTACAAATAACAGCACTTTGAAAAGTGAAATATATAGTGATTATACAATCGATTTTACCAAACCAAATAATATAGGATCGCTTCTCGGGTTTTCTACATATCGCATATTACCGCCGGGGCAATGGCACGAGTCGGATATACCCGTAAATATTATGAAAGTAAATGTGCTGAGGATCGAATGTAATATTACGACTGGCGCGTATAGCAACGGTCAATGTGTTCATACCATTCATGAGTTTTCACCGCGCGTGCCACCAGGATATAAAATTTCGGAAAGTCCTACGAACGTCATTTATCTTCCAGTTATCGTGAGAGCCATTGATCACCTTAGTATACGCATTACGGATCAAAACGATAATCTGATAAATTTCCGTGGAGAAGAATTGACAGTGAGGCTTGATATTAGGCGGTGTAAAAAATAACATGAATATAAACATAATAATCAATGGCCTGTTGAACGGCACGAACGGCTCGAATGGCCAGCGAACGTTTCGAACGGCTCGAACGGCCCGCGAACGGCTCGTTGAACGGCTCAAACGGCTTGCCGTTGAACGGCTCGAACGGTCCGCGAACGGCTCGAACGGCCCGCTGAACGGCTCGAACGGCTCGAACGGCCCGCCGAACGGCTCGAACGGCCCGTTGAACGGCTCGAACGGCTTTCCGTTGAACGGCTCGAACGGCTCGAACGGCCCGCTGAACGGCTCGAACGGCTCGTTGAACGGCTCGAACGGCTTTCCGTTGAACGGCTCGAACGGCTCGTTGAACGGCTCGAACGGCCCGCCGAACGGCTCGAACGGCCCGCTGAACAGCTTTCCGTTGAACGGCTCGAACGGCTCGAACGGCCCGTTGAATGGCTCCAACGGTCCGCTGAACGGCTCGAACGGCCCGTTGAACGGCTCGAACGGCTCGCTGAACAGCTCGAACGGCATGCTGAACATTTTACGGCAGCTGCAGTAAGGATAATGATGTAAAAACGATAACAATTATACAATCATTCAGTAGAGGGAATATATCCAAATCGGACACATCGCAAGAGCACATCGTCAAACGCTCCGACGACGCGACCGTTTAATATACGTTATATATCCGTTCATTTAATCGCCTTTCAAGAGAACAAGCGGCACTTATGCTAAACATTACTAGAAATAATGCTGTTGTACACAGATGCTAAAACTCAACCGATCAACAATCCGCCGAATGCATTATTGAGCACCCCGTTGAACGAGTTGCTGAAAGGATCGTTAGAAAATGGATGGAACCAGAACTTCAATCACAAACGCACAAATTGTACTTGCAGCAGCAGCAATTACCACGGTTGCAGGAATAATAATCATGTATTAAACGGTGATGACTCTTTACAATCATTTAGTAAGTACAATATCTCCACACTGAACACATCGCAAGATTTGAGCGACAAAAACATGCAATTTCTGCAATCGTTGGGTTTTGTGATTAAGAAACGAAAATGATGGACCCATTGAACATTGCCAGTTTACCGATTTCTGACGATCGAATTACAAAGATCGAATTACATAGTTACAGCCCATACGCCAACACAACGTTCGGAAACAATGATGAAATACGAATTCCCATTCAACAACAAGATTTGTACACGTTTCCTAGTGAGAGTTACCTTTACGTCGAAGGAAAACTCATTCTCAACGATGAGAATGTTGCAGGATCTTCAGTTGGACTAGAAATGAATTGCGCAGCATTTATGTTTGATGAAATTCGATATGAATTAAACGGCGTGGAGATCGATCGTTGTAAAAACGTTGGAATAACAACTATGATAAAAAATGGAGTATCGTTGACAACGACAAAATCAAAAATGCTTGAAAACGCTGGTTGGATAGACATACCCAATGCAGGAGGCTACTTTGACTTTTGTGTTCCTCTAAATATGCTGCTCGGTTTCTGCGAAGATTACAAACGAATAGTGATTAATGCGCATCATGAATTGATTCTGATTCGATCGCGAGACGACAAAAATGCTCTTTATGGAACAGATGGTGCAAAATACACGCTGCAATTATACAAAGTACAGTGGAGGATGCCACATGTCACGCTCGAAGAAAGACACAAACTTTCATTGTTGCGTATCCTTGAAAACGGTCAAACGATAATTATGAATTACCGTTCCTGGGACTTATACGAGTATCCAATGTTACAAGCAACCACTAAACGTACATAGAGCATTAAAGCAGCTACGCAATTAGAAAAACCGCGATATGTAATATTTGCATTACAAACGGATAAAAAAAATAAGCTCAATAGACATATCACCAAATTTGATGACTGCAAACTCACCAATTTTCGATTGTATTTAAATTCGGAATCATATTCGTATGACAATTTGAATCTTGACTTTAATAAAAATAGATACTCTGTCCTTTACGACATGTATGCAAAATTCAGAAAGTCATATTACGGAGCAATGTGCAGTAATGGTGATGACGGAGCTCTATACGATAAGATACTCTTTTTCGGCTACGGCCCATTCGTTGTCATTGATTGCTCGCATCAGAACGAATCGATAAAAAGCGCTACAATCGATGTAAGAATCGATTTTGAGTGTAGTGAAAACGTTCCTGAAAATACTAGCGCCTACTGTTTGATCATTCACGATCGTATCGTGCAGTACAATCCACTGACCAATGTAGTGCGCAAACTCTCTTAAGTGAAAGAGGGTTTATATGATCATTCCGCAGTAAAAGCGGTCATTTTTCGCCACAAATTCAACTAATCAAAATGAATGTACCAACATTCGTGGACATTCAAGGCTTCAAAAGCGATACGAACGAGTTTTTCGTAAAGGAACTTGCTATCTTCCAGAATGGGAATCGTGTACAATGTTTCATCTTTGCGCCACCATTTGCTAAGAAAAAATTGTCGAAAGCAGAATTAAGACAAATAAAATGGTTGACGCAAAATCATCACGGTTTTGAGTGGGACGATGGTACCGTGCCGTATTCATGCCTTAATTTCATGCCGATTCCGAGTTGTTACAACATGTAAGATATCCGGCAGATTAATCTCAGATTGTGTTGGCGGTTTTCATTGTTAGAAATGGAGGGAGATGTTTCCCCTGTTTGCTTTATAAGCGTATCAGCGCAGCGTTTTCGTTATTCAAAATGAACTTCACAAACAACCAATTCCTTGCTCTGCAGGCGTTCATCGCCTCTCAGCGTAAGTAGTTTTTTCAATAATTACTTTTAGCGCGTAAATTTTATTTATTTTTAATTCGTTTTTGTTAACAGCCGCTACCTTAAGGAGTTTAGGATTTGTAAGGAAGAAAGACCTCCGAAATGTTCGGCGGGAGCGGGCGGAGAGGCGACAGAACGCTGAAAAGATATGGGCGGACGCCGCATTCGATTTGCGGCAATTGTTCCGCGAGGAGCTTGATGTGAGTTACTTGCACGTTTTTGTTTTATTTGATTTTTTTACTATGTATTAATGTATGTTTTATTTTATCTGTTATAGCCGGATTGGTGATAGGAGGAAAAATTAAAAAACATATGAATAATAATAATAATAATAAAGTACAAGTATATCCAATATTAATTACTAATTATTATATTAATTACTCCAATATTTAATTGGAATTACTCTTTTAATTATATTAATTACTATCGTCATTACTATATCTACGTTAGATATGTAATATACATTTTCATATACTGATTCCATCCCACAGATCAATGTACATTGAATAACAGTATCATATATACTATATCTACATTGGATATAATGTAATATACTGATCCGTTCCCACAGATTAATGTAATTTTGGTAACAATATCATTATTACTATATCTACATTAGATATAATGTAATATACTGATCCCTTCCCACAGATCAATGTACAGTAAAAACTCGATAAGTGTAACTATTACGGGTCCGCTCCGCAACTCTTATGGGATAGGAGAATCGTTTCTCGAATTTGATTATAGTTTGCCGACACCGTCCAACGTAGAAAGAGTCAGTAGCTAAAAACGAAAGAGGGACTGAGACCGGAATTTATTGCCTTCGTTTAAATGCCCCGTGTCAGTGTGACCATACTAATGCACAGAATAAAATTGTTTATTTTTATTTTTTGTTAATAAAAATTTCACTATCATGTGGAGGAGATTTTCCTGATTAAAATGAAGCTAAACACGATATAAATCGGTCAACATTTAGTGGTATAATATTGAGTTAAATGTTGTACTTGCGAGTCTTTCTCTCTTTCTTTATCCTTCTTGCGCTATCCTTTTTTATGTTCGGAAACATCAAAGAACGACGGATTCGAGTTACTGGTACATTTATCGAATAGGAGGTAGCTAATTCTCAAACGGGACGCTACCACTGTTCCATAAATGATCACAAACGGCAACACTTATAAGATAGGAGGTTTCATTAGCTACCTCTATCCGATAAATGTACCACCGCTGACCTTGCAAGGATACGAACGAACTTTTTGGAGCTGCCATTAATACCTATTTCGATTCCCTTACTCCACTGAGACATTTCACTCGATCAAGACAGTAACAATGAAAGTGAACAGGACAGTGATAATGAAGACGAACACAACATACAATCACCACAAGAACAAATAAAATACAAGTTACAGTGTTTAAAATACCACATCATGCGAGCAAGCTGTTTAACAACAGAATTACAAGATCTTACTTCTTCATAGGAAAACATACATATTAAGGTAAGGGTGAAATTGCAATGTTTCTTATTTCGTATTTTTCACTGAATCTTACAACCTAAATATAAACCGATTTATATCGTGTTTAGTTTCATTTTAATCAGCAAAATCTCCCCCACATGATAGTAAAATTTTTATTAACAAAAAGTATAAAATAAAAAACTTTTTTATATGCATTAGTGTGGTCACACTGACACGGGTCATTTAAACGAAGGCGACGAAGGCAACACAGATCTCTAAAGGAAGCCACTACGTCTCCGATTACACTTCGACTCGCTGGTCGAAGGGGGATCCCCCTAGTGGTGGGGATAAAAATGTATCATTTATCGAATAGACTCAAGTGAGCATTTATCGAGTTTTCACTGTACATATAATAACAGTTTCGTTATTACTATGTCTACAATAGATATATACTGATACCTTCCCACAGATCAATGTACATATAATAACAGTTTCGTTATTACGACATCTACAATAGATATAATGTAATATACTGATACCTTCCCACAGATCAATGTACATATAATAACAGTTTCGTTATTACTATATCTACATTAGATATGTAATATACATTTAATAACAATATCATTATTACTATATCTACATCAGATGAAATTCAATACACTGATTTTATCCCACAGTCCAATGTACATTTAATAACAATATCATTATTACTATATCTACATTAGAAATAATGTAATATAATGATCCCTTCCCACCGATCAATTTACATATAATGGCAGTATCGTTATTACTATATCTACATTAGATATGTAATATACATTTAATAACAATATCATTATTACTATATCTACATCAGATGTAATGTAATACACTGATTTAATCCCACAGACGAATGTACATTTAATAACAATATCATTATTACTATATCCTCATTAGATATAATGTAATATACTGATCCCTTCTCACAGATCAATGTACATATAATAACAGTTTCGTTATTACTATATCTACATTAGATATGTAATATACATTTAATAACAATATCATTATTACTATATCTGCATCAGATGTAATGTAATATACTGATTTAATCCCACAGACCAGTGTACATTTAATAACAATATCAAAATTACTATATCTACATTAGATATAATGTAATATAATGATCCCTTCCCACCGATCAATGTACATATAATGGCAGTATCGTCATTACTATATCTACGTTAGGTATGTAATATACATTTAATAACAATATCATTATTACTGTATCTACATTAGATGTAATGTGATATACTGATTCATTCCCACATCCCAATGTACATATAATAACAATATCACTATTACTATATCTTCATTAGATATAATGTAATATACTGATCACTTCCCACAAATCAATGCACAGACTGTAACATTATCGTCAATACTATATCTACATTAGATACGTAATATACACTTAATGACAGTATCGTTATTACTTTATCTACATTGGACCTACTCCAATATACTGATTCCTTCCCACAGATCAATGTAGATTGAATAACAGTATCATTTATACTATATCTACATTGGATGTAATGTAATATACTGATCACTGCCCACAGATCAATGTACATATAATAACAGTTTCGTTATTACTATATCTACAATGGATATAATGTAATATACTGATCCCTTCCCACAGATCAATGTAATTTTGGTAACAATATCATTATTATTATATCTACATTAGATATAATGTAATATACTGATCCCTTCCCACAGATCAATGTACATATAATAACAGTTTCGTTATTACTATTGTTACGTCCGGGCAGGATTTTCACCAACCCGACCTTGCGTTCCTCATCGGGTGCGTATGCACGTGAAGGTATTCCACACGAGAACACGAGAAAGGAGTTTGAGATTTAAATTGACCTTTCTTTTCCTTTCACACTTTTATTTCATTCAATAGCTACTTTCCAGTATACCTAATTTGTGTGCCTCGCCGGTGCGACGCACTTGGAAGTATCCCAGGCGAGGAACACAAAGAAGGCTATATTTGGCTCTTTCAAATAATATAAACTAATCTTCCTTGGGACGATTGCCGTTGGGACTACGTTTGGAAATGTACAGAAATTCGAAACCGTTGAGGTCAAGGAGAGGTATCATAAACATCCTTCGCCGCGCGGTTAAGCAGTGCGACGCACATGGAGGGATCCCAGCTTAACTGCGCAGAATAAAGAAAACGCGATTTTCGCCCTATTTTACAAGCGGATACCTCTCATACCTGTAAAGCATGCGTCAGCCGTTCCTTCCACGGGAGAATGAGTGCCATAAAGAATGAGAGTGATTTGTTTGAAATATTATAAAATGATCTGAATGGAATGAAAAGCGCGGTTTGCGTGACAACCACTGAGAGTTGAAAACGTCGACGAACGTTTAGGAACGTTCGAGACAACGGTCGACGGGATCGTAAACGCGTATTGTCACAAATAGGCAACAAAAACTGCCAAGCAATGTTCTGGAACGAATTCCAAGAACATGTTAACGGATATATGTATATTATTTGATATGCGTGAAATTATGAAAACGCGAATAAAATGTTCACGAAACTAATTGAATTTAAAACATCAATCTCTTTGTCACGGAAGCCGGGAAACGCGTGTAATAAACAAACATCGATTATAAAAATACCTCGAATGAATCATACTATCATTACGCGAACATTGTAGTAATTGACATAAATAAAATGTTAATCGACACCAGAGATTCGTTTGTACAGACTTCGTTAATTAATTGAAAGCGAATAAGATTAAATTAAAGCATTTGGAAGATTCTAGAAGGCATAGAAATTGCGACGCACAAAATTCATGAAGCGCTGTAGGGGTAAAAGAGAAAGATGGTCAACTATTAGACAGAGTCAGAGGAAGGTCAGGGAGGGATGAGAACTCGGGAAACGCGCCTAGACGAAACCAATACGCGAGGGCTCTCCCCTTCGACACGTACCCCGATTTGCCAAATGATGTCCCCACTTTGGGCCCATGATCGCGGGTCGAACCCTGAGATACGATCGCTTGACTGAGGCAAATCACTCTTCGTCGAAAAATCACAAGGTGTGTGTCGGGGAGCCCGTGTCCGCGTGGAGATAGAGTTGTCTCGATATCGCGTAATTAGATTGCTCGGCAAAGTTCCTCCGTGTAACGAGGCAGAGTGTCGAGAGTGTTTCGGTTCGCGATTTTCGTGGCAAGGACTCAAACGGATACGTAAAATCTTTCACACTTTTCAATATTCTATCCTTTTCTCTTTCTATTTTAAATCGTGCGTTAATAATAATATTTCTTTTCGCGTCGCGTCGTATTCTGAATATCGTATTTGTATTTCGTATCCGTAACGCCGTAACGAAGGCTCAAACGCGAACGCGTAGTGCGTGTGTAACTGGTTCTCATCCTCTCTTCGATTTTCCAGATTTCAGACCATCATCAGAGTATTAAAAACCCAAACTTATTGCAAATATTGTATTACATCGAATTGGTGAGTTGCACATTTTATATCTTCGTTAACGCAACGAATCTGGTGTCGAGTGAGGGCAAAACGGCAATCTGAGGGACAGTTAGTCGCGGAAGTATCCAACTAGATTGTTCCGTTCAAAATACGAGGTAATCAATAAAATCATTTTTCGTTTACACGAGCGTGAAGACGGCCCACGAGACTGTTAGTCCTGGAAGTATCCTACTGGGACCGTCCTTTTTCGGATCGTAGAAAAATATAACAAACAAACACCGAAGTTCGGATCGCGATCTTTAAAGTCAACAGTTTTGTCAATTTTCTGTTAAAAGTTCATTTCAAGTAACTACATTGATCTAATATTCATTCTAAGCTGTTATTTTCTAATACTCTATTCATATATTTCATACAGCTCGTACACATTGTTAAACAACTATTTCTGTTGTAATTATTTTTCTTAGAATTATACACATCTTACCCATATTTAAATTTTTAATCATTTGCATTCAAACACCCTTAACATTTCCTTATTAATACGTCTACCTTCCTGCACAAATTCACACGAGGGGCCCGTATGGGACTAGAGCATTGACGGACTCAATCAATCAAATCAGAATCCTATTATAAATTAACGATTCTTTTTAAATTGTCCCGATCGTTATCGACCTAACATCGTCGAGCGCGATTGGGACTGGTGGCAGCGATAATACCGTCCTGATCCGTATAAATCATTAAATTTTCTAATTTAATATTTTTATTAATTTTGTACGTCGCGCGCCGTATCTCGCTCGCGACGTAACAAAATTTTTGGTGACAGCGGTGGGATACTTTTCAATGCTCGTTCGTTGGAATTTGTGCAATTAGGTGTTTGAATTTTCAGTGTCAATATTTTTCAAAGTTATTTCTGACTGATTCGAACTTCGAGTGCGGTAATTACGGGAAAACTAATATAGATACCCCTTTTGCCACACTTCACTACGCATTGTGCCTATAAATTTATATATTTACGGTGTTATATTTTGTGTTACAATTTATATATTGTGTATTTTATTTATGTGTGTTATGGGTGATAATTGCTCATTATTGAACTTATAATTGAATCTGATCTGATACTAATATTTCTGATTAACCGTATTTTGTCACATTTATTTATTTTCATATATTTATTTATTTATTTATTATTTATTTTGTTTTCGTTTTGCTACTTTGTGTTTCTGTTAGAGATTCATTTTCAAAATTACTGATTTTTGGATTTATTAACTCAATTTTTGACGATCTATCATTAATTACATCTTATTAACTATATACTCGTCTGATTAGTGAGCAGTTATCACGTAAATTGAGTATTATATATCATATTGATTTTTATGCTATTTTCATATATATATTTTGTGTATATTTCTTTTGTATATTTTTCTGATATATTTTTACAAAAATGCCGAATTCTAAAGAGGTAGGCCCTTCCAAAAGCCAGGCTATCTACATTAGATATAATGTAATATACTGATACCTTCCCACAGATCAATGTACATTGAATAACAGTATCATTTATACTATTTCTACATTGGATATAATGTAGTATACTGATGCCTTCCCACAGATCAATGTAATTTTGGTAACAATATCATTATTACTATATCTACATTAGACATAATGTAATATACTGATCCTTTCCCACAGATCAATGTACATACAATAACAGTAGCGTTATTACTATATCTACATTAGATATAATGTAATATACTGATAACATCCCACAGATCAATATACATAGAATAACAGTATCGTTATTACCATATCTACATTAGATATGTAATATACATTTAATAACAATATCATTATTACTATATTTACATCAGATGAAATGTAATATACTGATCTATTCCCACAGACCAATGTACATTTAATAACAATATCATACTATATCTACACTAGATACAATGTAATATACTGATACCTTCCCACAGATCAATGTACATATAATAACAGTTTCGTTGTTACTATATCTACAGTAGATATAATGTAATATACTCATACCTTCCCACAGATCTATGTACATACAATAACAGTATCGTTATTACTATATCTACATTAGATATGTAATATACATTTAATAACAATATCATTATTACTATATCTACATCAGATGAAATGTAATATACTGATTTAATCCCACAGACCAATGTACATTTAATAACAATACCATTATTGCTATATCTACATCAGATGTAATTTAATATACTGAGTTATAGTTATTACTATATCTACATTAGATATAATGTAATATACTGATACCTTGCCACAGATCAATGTACATATAATGGCAGTATCGTTATTACTATATCAGCATTAGATCTCCTGCAATATACTGATCCCTTCCCACAGATCAATGTACATTGAATAACAGTATCATTTATACTATATCGACATTGGATATAATGTAATATACTGATCCCTACCCCCAGATCAATGTACATATAATAACAGTTTCGTTATTACTATATCTACAATAGATATAATGTAATATACTGATCCCTTCCCACAGATCAATGTACATATAATAACTGTTCCGTTATTACTACATCTACAGTAGATATAATGTAATATACTCATACCTTCCCACAGATCAATGTACATGTAATAACAGTTTCGTTGTTACTATATCTACAATAGATATAATGTAATATACTGATACCTTCCCACAGATCAATATACATATAATAACAGTATCGTTATTACTATATCTACATTAGATATAGTGTAATATAATGATCACATCCCACCGATCAATGTACATATAATGGCAGTATCGTTATTTCTATATCTACATTTGATATGTAATATAGATTTAATAACAATATCATTATTAATATATCTACATCAGGTGTAATGTATTATACTGATTTATTCAAACAGACCAATGTACATTTAATAACAATATCATTATTACTATATCTTCATTAGATATAATGTAATATACTGATAACTTCCCACAGATCAATGCAAGATTGTAACAATATCGTCATTACTATATCTGCATTAGATAGGTAATAAACACTTAATAACAGTATCGTTATTACTATATCTACATTAGATCTACTGCAATATACTGATTCCTCCCCACAGATCAATGCACATTGAATACCAGTATCATTTATACTGTATCTACATTGAATATAATGTAATATAATGATCCCTTCCCACAGATCAACGTACATATAATAACAGTGTCGTTATTACTATATCTACATTAGATACAATATAATATACTGATACCTTCCAACAGATCAATGTACATTATAATAACGGTATCGTTATTACTATATCTACATTAGATATGTAAGATACATTTAATAACAGTATCATTGTTGCTATATCTACATCAGATGAAATTTAATATACTGATTTAATTCCACAGACCAATGTACAATTAATAACAATACCATTATTACTATATCTACATCAGATGAAGTTTAATATACTGATTTAATCCCACAGACCAATGTTCATTTAATAACAATATCGTTATTACTATATCTACATTAGATATAGTGTAATGTAATGATCCCTTCCCACCGATCAATGTACATATAATGGCAGTATCGTTATTACTATATCTACATTTGATATGTAGATAATTAATATACCTACATCAGATGAATTTTATTATACTGATTTAATCCCACAGACCAACGTACATTCAATAACAACATCATTATTACTATATCTACATTGGATACAATGTAATATACTGATACCTTCCCACAGATCAATGTACATATAATAACAGTATCGTTATTACTATATCTACATTAGATATGTAATATACATTATATAACAATATCATTATTACTATATCTACATCAGATGAAATTTAATATACTGATTTAATCCCACAGACCAATGTACATATAATGACAGTTTCATTATTACTATATCTACATCAGATGAAATGTAATATACTGATTTAATCCCACAGTCCAATGTACATTTAATAACAATACCATTATTACTATATCTACATCAGCTGAATTGTAATATACTGATTTAATCCCACAATCCAATGTACATTTAATAACAATACCATTATTACTATGTGTACATCAGATGTAATTTAATATACTGATTTAATCCCACTGATCAAGGTACATATAATAACAGTTTCGTTATTACTATATCGACATTAGATATGTAATATACATTTGATAACAATATCATTATTACTATATCTACATCAGATGAAATGTAATATACTTCTTTAATCCCTCAGACCAATGTACATTTAATAACAATATCGTTATTACTATATCTACATTAGATATAATGTAATGTAATGATCCCTTCCCACCGATCAATGTACATATAATGGCAGTATCGTTATTACTATATCTACATCAGATGAATTTTAATACGCTGATTTAATCTCACAGACCAGTGTACATTCAATAACAATAGCATGATTACTATATCTACATTGGATACAATGTAATATACTGATACCTTCCCACAGATCAATGTACATATAATAACTGTATCGTTATTACTATATCTACATTAGATATGTAGTATACATTTATTACTATATCTACATCAGATGAAATTTAATATACTGATTTAATCCCACAGACCAATGTACATTTAATAACAATACCATTATTACTATATCTACATTAGATATAGTGTAATATACTGATCCCTACCCACAGATCAATGTACACATAATAACAGTTTTGTTATTACTATATCTACAGTAGATATAATGTAATATACTGATACCTTCCCACAGATCAATGTACATACAATAACAGTATCGTTATTGCTATATCTACATTAGATATGTAATATGCATTTAATAACAATATCGTTATTACTATATCTACATCAGATGAAATGTAATATACTGATTTAATCCCACAGACCAATGTACATTTAATAACAATATCATTATTACTATATCTACATTGGATGCAATGTAATATACTGGTACCTTCCCACAGATCAATGCACATATAATAACAGTATCGTTATTACTATATCGACATTAGATATGTAGTATACATTTATTACTATATCTACATCAGATGAAATTTAATATACTGATTTAATCCCACTGACCAATGTACATTTAATAACAATACCATTATTACTATATCTACATTAGATATAATGTAATATACTGATCCCTACCCACAGATCAATGTACATATAATAACAGTTTCGTTATTACTATATCTACAGTAGATATAATGTAATATACTGATACCTTCCCACAGATCAATGTACATATAATAACAGTTTCGTTGTTACTATATCTACAATAGATATAATGTAATATACTGATACCTTCCCACAGATCAATATACATATAATAACAGTATCGTTATTACTATATCTACATTAGATATAGTGTAATATAATGATCACATCCCACCGATCAATGTACATATAATGGCAGTATCGTTATTTCTATATCTACATATGATATGTAATATACATTTAATAACAATATCATTATTAATATATCTACATCAGATGTAATGATATGTACTGATTTATTCCCACAGACCAATGTACATTTAATAACAATATCATACTATATCTACATTAGATACAATGTAATATACTGATACCTTCCCACAGATCAATGTACATACAATGACAGTATCGTTATTACTATATCTACATTAGATATGTAATATACATTTAATAACAATATCATTATTCTTATGTCTACATTAGATATAATGTAATATAATGATCCCTTCCCACCGATCAATGTACATATAATGGACGTATCGTTATTACTACACGTACATCAGATATGTAATATTCATTTAATAACAATATCATTATTGCTATATCTACATCAGATGTAATGTAATATACTGATTTAATCCCACAGACCAATGTACATTTAATAACAATACCATTATTACTATGTCTACATCAGATGTAATTTAATATACTGATTTAAATCCCACAGATTAATGTACATTTAGTAACAATATCATTATTACTATATCCTCATTAGATATAATGTAATATACGGATCACTTCCCACAGATCAGTGCACAGATTGTAACATTATCGTCATTACTATATCTACATTAGATATGTGATAAATACTTAATAACAGTATCGTTTTTACCATATCTACATTAGACATGTAATATACATTTAATAACAATATCATTATTACTATATCTACATCAGATGTAATGTAATATACTGATACCTTCCCACAGATCAATGTACATATAATAACAGTTTCGTTGTTACTATATCTACAATAGATATAATGTAATACACTGATACCTTCCCACAGAACAATGTACATATAATAACAGTTTCGTTATTACTGTATCTACATTTGATACAACATAATATACTGATACCCTCCAACAGATCAATATACATATAATAACAGTATCGTTATTGCTATATCTACATTAGATATGTAATATACATTTAATAACAATATCATTATTACTATGTCCTCATTAGATATAATGTAATATACTGATACCTTCCCACAGATCAATGTACATTAATAACAGTATCGTCATTACTATATCTACATTAGATATGTAATATACATTTAATAACAATATCATTATTACTATATCTACATCCGATGAAATGTAATATACTGATTTAATCCCACAGACCAATGTACATTTAATAACAATATCATTATTACTATATCTAAATTAGATATAATGTAATATAATGCTCCCTTCCCACCGATCAACGTACATATAATGGCAGTATCGTTATTACTATATCTACATTTGATATGTAATATACATTTAATAACAATATCATTATTAATATATCTACATCAGATGTAATGTAATATACTGATTTATTCCCACAGTCCAATGTACATTTAATAACAGTATCATTATCACTATATCTACATCAGATGAAATTTAATATACTGATTTAATCCCACAGACCAATGTATATTTAATAACAGTACCATTATTACTATATCTACATTAGATATAATATAATATAATGATCCCTTCCCACCGATCAATGCACATATAATGGCAGTATCGTTATTACTATATCTGCATTAGATCTGCTGCAATATACTGATTCCTTCCCACAGATCAATGTACATTGAATAACAGTATCATTTATACTATATCTACATTGGATATAATGTAATATACTGATACCTTCCCACAGATCAATATACATAGAATAACAGTATCGTTATTACTATATCTACATTAGATATGTAATATACATTAATAACAATATCATTATTACTATATCTACATCAGATGAAATTTAATATACTGATTTAATCCCACAGACCAATGTACATTTAATAACAATATCATTATTACTATATCTACATTGGATACAATGTAATATACTGGTACCTTCCCACAGATCAATGCCCATATAATAACAGTATCGTTATTACTATATCGACATTAGATATGTAGTATACATTTATTACTATATCTACATCAGATGAAATGTAATATACTGATTTAATCCCACAGACCAATGTACATTTAATAACAATATCATTATTACTATATCTACATTGGATACAATGTAATATACTGATACCTTCCCACAGATCAATGTACATATAATAACAGTTTCGTTGTTACTATATCTACAATAGATATAATGTAATATACTGATACCTTCCTACAGATCAATATACATATAATAACGGTATCGTTATTACTATATCTACATTAGATATAGTGTAATATAATGATCACATCCCACCGATTAAATGTACATATAATGGCAGTATCATTATTTCTATATCTACATATGATATGTAATATACATTTAATAACAATATCATTATTAATATATCTACATCAGATGTAATGATATGTACTGATTTATTCCCGCAGACCAATGTACATTTAATAACAGTACCATTATTACTATATCTACATTAGATACAATGTAATATACTGATACCTTCCCACAGATCAATGTACATACAATGACAGTATCGTTATTACTATATCTGCATTAGATCTGCTGCAATATACTGATCCCATTCCACAGATCAATGTACATTGAATAACAGTATCATTTATACTATATCTACATTGGATATAATTTAATATACTGATACCTTCCCATAGATCAATATACATAGAATAACAGTATCGTTATTACTATATCTACATTAGATATGTAATATACATTTAATAACAATATCATTATTACTATATCTACATCAGATGAAATTTAATATACTGATTTAATCCCACAGACCAATGTACATTTAATAACAATATCATTATTACTATATCTACATCAGATGTAATTTAATATACTGATTTAATCCCGCAGATCAATGTACATATAATAACAGTTTCGTTGTTACTATATCTACAATAGATATAATGTAATATACTGATACCTTCCCACAGATCAATATACATATAATAACAGTATCGTTATTACTATATCTACATTAGACATGTAATATACATTTAATAACAATATCATTATTACTATATCTACATCAGATGTAATTTAATATACTGATTTAATCCCACAGATCAATGTACATATAATAACAGTATCCTTATTAGCATATCTACATTAGATATGTAATATACATTTAATAACAATATCATTATTACTATATCTACATCAGATGAAATTTAATATACTGATTTATTCCCACAGACCAATGTACATTTAATAACAATATCATTATTACTATATCTACATTGCATACAATGTAATATACTGATACCTTCCCACAGATCAATGTACATATAATAACAGTATCGTTATTACTATATCTACATTAGGTATGTAATATACATTTAATAACAATATCATTATTACTATATCTACATCAGATGAAATTTAATATACTGATTTAATCCCACAGACCAATGTACATTTAATAACAATATCATTATTACTATATCTACATCAGATGTAATTTAATATTCTGATTTAATCCCACAGTCCAATGTACATTTACTAACAATAACATTATTACTATATCTACATTAGATATAATGTAATATAATGATCCCTTCCCACCGATCAATGTACGTATAATGGCAGTATCGTTATTACTATATCTACATTAGATATGTAATATACATTTAATAACAATATCATTATTACTATATCTACATTAGATATAATGTAATATAATGATCCCTTCCCACCGATGAATGTACGTATAATGGCAGTATCGTTCTTACTATATCTACATTAGATATGAAATATACATTTAATAACAATATCATTATTAATATATCTACATCAGATGTAATGTAATATACTGATTTAATCCCGCAGACCAATGTACATTTAATAACAATACCATTATTACTATATCTACATTAGATATAATGTAATATAATGATCCCTTCCCACCGATGAATGTACATACAGTATTGCCTCGATATAAGCAAGTGGTCTCGACTTCAAAATAAGCAAGTCGCTATCCCCTCTTCTTTGTTTGAAGTCGCCCGCAAAGTGAGAGGTACGAGAAATGAGTGAGAGGTCCATGAAAGCGCGAAGCCGATGTTTAGGGTAATAAATTTCACGCTCGACTGAGCAGTGACATCGGTTAGTAGAAGAAGGATGGAATATATGTATATAATGCTTCCTATCCTTGTTCAAAAAATAACATCGCTGCTCGGCCGATCACTATATGATTTGCCGCTACCTCGGATCTCTCACTCGTTTCTCGCGTTCTCTATCGTCCCGTTTCGAGAACAAAGTCAAGCCGAATAGCTACCTCCCTCGAAATAAGCAACGGTTCGGTCCCGAGCCACTTGCTTATTTCGAGGCAATACTGTATAATGGCAGTATCGTTATTACTATATCTGAATTAGATCTCCTGCAATATACTGATCCCTTCCCACAGATCAATGTACATTGAATAACAGTATCATTTATACTATATCGACATTGAATATAATGTAATATACTGATGCCTTCCCACAGATCAATGTAATTTTTGTAACAACTTCATTATTACTATATCTGCATTAGATACAATGTAATATACTGATCCCTACCCACAGATCCATGTACATATAATTACAGTTTCGTTATTACAATATCTACAATAGATATAATGTAATACACTGATACCTTCCCACAGATCAATGTACATATAATAACAGTATCGTTACTACTATATCTGCATTTGATATGTAATATACATTTAATAACAATATCATTATTAATATATCTACATCAGATGAAATTTAATATACTGATGTAGATATAGTAATAACGAAACTGTTATTATATGTACATTGATCTGTGGGTAGGGATCAGTATATTACATTATATCGAATGTAGATATAGTAATAATGGTATTGTTATTAAATGTACATTGGTCTGTGGGCTTAAATCAGTATATTAAATTTCATCTGATGTAGATATAGTTATAAATGTATATTACATATCTAACGTAGATATAGTAATAACGATACTGTTATTCTATGTATATTGATCTGTGGGAAGGTATCAGTATATTACATTGTATCCAATGTAGATATAGTCATAATGATATTGTTATTAAATGTACATTGGTCTGTGGGAATAAATCAGTACATTACATTACATCTGATGTAGGTATATTAATAATGATATTGTTATTAAATGTATATTACATATCAAATGGAGTTATAGTAATAACGATACTGCCATTATATGTACATTGATCTGTGGGTAGGGATCAGTATATTACATTATATCGAATGTAGATATAGTAATAATGGTATTGTTATTAAATGTACATTGGTCTGTGGGATTAATCAGTATATTAAATTTCATCTGATGTAGATATAGTAATAATGATATTGTTATTAAATGTATATTACATATCTAATGTAGATATAGTAATAACGAAACTGTTATTATATGTACATTGATCTGTGGGTAGGGATCAGTATATTACATTATATCTAATGTAGATATAGTAATAATGGTATTGTTATTAAATGTACATTGGTCAGTGGGATTAAATCAGTATATTAAATTTCATCTGATGTAGATATAGTAATAAATGTATACTACATATCTAATGTCGATATAGTAATAACGATACTGTTATTATATGTGCATTGATCTGTGGGAAGGTACCAGTATATTACATTGCATCCAATGTAGATATAGTAATAATGATATTGTTATTAAATGTACATTGGTCTGTGGGATTAAATCAGTATATTACATTTCATCTGATGTAGATATAGTGATAACGATATTGTTATTAAATGCATATTACATATCTAATGTAGATATAGTAATAACGATACTGTTATTGTATGTACATTGATCTGTGGGAAGGTATCAGTATATTACATTATATCTACTGTAGATATAGTAATAACAAAACTGTTATTATGTGTACATTGATCTGTGGGTAGGGATCAGTATATTACACTATATCTAATGTAGATATAGTAATAATGGTATTGTTATTAAATGTACATTGGTCTGTGGGATTAAATCAGTATATTAAATTTCATCTGATGTAGATATAGTAATAAATGTATACTACATATCTAATGTAGATATAGTAATAACGATACAGTTATTATATGTACATTGATCTGTGGGAAGGTATCAGTATATTACATTGTATCCAATGTAGATATAGTAATCATGCTATTGTTATTGAATGTACATTGGTCTGTGAGATTAAATCAGCGTATTAAAATTCATCTGATGTAGATATAGTAATAACGATACTGCCATTATATGTACATTGATCGGTGGGAAGGGATCATTACATTACATTATATCTAATGTAGATATAGTAATAACGATATTGTTATTAAATGTACATTGGTCTGTGGGATTAAAGAAGTATATTACATTTCATCTGATGTAGATATAGTAATAATGATATTGTTATCAAATGTATATTACATATCTAATGTCGATATAGTAATAACGAAACTGTTATTATATGTACCTTGATCAGTGGGATTAAATCAGTATATTAAATTACATCTGATGTACACATAGTAATAATGGTATTGTTATTAAATGTACATTGGATTGTGGGATTAAATCAGTATATTACAATTCAGCTGATGTAGATATAGTAATAATGGTATTGTTATTAAATATACATTGGACTGTGGGATTAAATCAGTATATTACATTTCATCTGATGTAGATATAGTAATAATGAAACTGTCATTGTATGTACATTGGTCTGTGGGATTAAATCAGTATATTAAATTTCATCTGATGTAGATGTAGTAATAATGATATTGTTGTTAAATGTATATTACATATCTAATGTAGATATAGTAATGACGATACTGTTATTGTATGTACATTGATCTGTGGGAAGGTATCAGTATATTACATTATATCTACTGTAGATATAGTAATAACGAATCTGTTATTATATGTACATTGATCTGTGGGTAGGGATCAGTATATTACACTATATCTAATGTAGATATAGTAATAATGGTATTGTTATTAAATGTACATTGGTCTGTGGGATTAAATCAGTATATTAAATTTCATCTGATGTAGATATAGTAATAAATGTATACTACATATCTAATGTAGATATAGTAATAACGATACTGTTATTATATGTACATTGATCTGTGGGAAGGTATCAGTATATTACATTGTATCCAATGTAGATATAGTAATAATGAGGTTGTTATTGAATGTACATTGGTCTGTGGGATTAAATCAGTATAATAAAATTCATCTGATGTAGATATATTAATTATCTACATATCAAATGTAGATATAGTAATAACGATACTGCCATTATATGTACATTGATCGGTGGGAAGGGATCATTATATTACATTATATCTAATGTCGATATAGTACTAACGATACTGTTATTATATGTGCATTGATCTGTGGGAAGGTACCAGTATATTACATTGTATCCAATGTAGATATAGTAATAATGATATTGTTATTAAATGTACATTGGTCTGTGGGATTAAATCAGTATATTACATTTCATCTGATGTAGATATAGTAATAATGATATTGTTATTAAATGTATATTACATATCTAATGCAGATATAGTAATAACGATACTGTTATTGTAAGTACATTGATCTGTGGGAAGGTATCAGTATATGACATTATATCTACTGTAGATATAGTAATAACGAAACTGTTATTATATGTACATTGATCTGTGGGTAGGGATCAGTATATTACATTATATCTAATGTAGATATAGTAATAAATGTATACTACATATCTAATGTAGATATAGTAATATCGATACTGTTATTATATGTACATTGATCTGTGGGAAGGTATCAGTATATTACATTGTATCCAATGTAGATATAGTAATAATGATGTTGTTATTGAATGTACATTGGTCTGTGGGATTAAATCAGTATAATAAAATTCATCTGATTTAGGTATATTAATTATCCACATATCAGATGTAGATATAGTAATAACGATACTGCCATTATATGTACATTGATCGGTGGGAAGGGATCATTACATTACACTATATCTAATGTAGATATAGTAATAACGATATTGTTATTAAATGAACATTGGTCTGTGGGATTAAATCAGTATATTACATTTCATCTGATGTAGATATAGTAATAATGGTATTGTTATTAAGTGTACATTGGTCTGTGGAATTAAATCAGTATATTAAATTTCATCTGATGTAGATATAGCAACAATGATACTGTTATTAAATGTATCTTACATATCTAATGTAGATATAGTAATAACGATACCGTTATTATATGTACATTGATCTGTTGGAAGGTATCAGTATATTATATTGTATCTAATGTAGATATAGTAATAACGACACTGTTATTATATGTACGTTGATCTGTGGGAAGGGATCATTATATTACATTATATTCAATGTAGATACAGTATAAATGATACTGGTATTCAATGTGCATTGATCTGTGGGGAGGAATCAGTATATTGCAGTAGATCTAATGTAGATATAGTAATAACGATACTGTTATTAAGTGTTTATTACGTATCTAATGCAGATATAGTAATGACGATATTGTTACAATCTTGCATTGATCTGTGGGAAGTGATCAGTATATTACATTATATCTAATGAAGATATAGTAATAATGATATTGTTATTAAATGTACATTGGTCTGTTTGAATAAATCAGTATAATACATTACACCTGATGTAGATATATTAATAATGATATTGTTATTAAATGTATATTACATATCAAATGTAGATATAGAAATAACGATACTGCCATTATATGTACATTGATCGTTGGGATGTGATCATTATATTACATTATATCTAATGTAGATATAGTAATAATGATATTGTTATTAAATGTACATTGGTCTGTGGGATTAAATCAGTATATTAAATTTCATCTGATGTAGATATAGTAATAACGATATTGTTATTAAATGTATATTACATATCTAATGTAGATATAGTAATAACGCTACTGTTGTTGTATGTACATGGATCTGTGGGAAGGTATCAGTATATTACATTGTATCTAATGTAGATATAGTATGATATTGTTATTAAATGTACATTGGTCTGTGGTAATAAATCAGTATATTACATTTCATCTGATGTAGATATAGTAATAATGATATTGATATTAAGTGTATATTACATATCAAATGTAGATATAGTAATAACGATACTGCCATTATATGTACATTGATCGGAGGGAAGGGATCATTATACTACATTACATCTAATGTAGATATAGTTATAATGATATTGTTATTAAGTGTACATTGGTCTGTAGTATTAAACCAGTATATTAAATTACATCCGATGTAGATATAGTAATAATGGTAATGTTATTAACTGTACATTGGTCTGTGGGATTAAATCAGTATATTAAATTTCGTCTGATGTAGATATAGTAATAACGATATTGTTATTAAATGTATATTACATATCAAATGTAGATATAGTAATAACGGAACAGTTATTATATGTACATTGATCTGTGGGAAGGGATCAGTATATTACATTATATCTAATGTAGATATAGTAATATCGATACTGTTATTATATGTACATTGATCTGTGGGAAGGGATCAGTATATTACATTATATTCAATGTAGATATAGTATAAATGATACTGGTATTCAATGTACATTGATCTGTGGGGAGGAATCAGCATATTGCAGTAGATCTAATGTAGATATAGTAATAACGATACTGTTATTAAGTGTTTATTACGTCTCTAATGCAGATATAGTAATGACGATATTGTTACAATCTTGCATTGATCTGTGGGAAGTGATCAGTATATTACATTATATCTAATGAAGATATAGTAATAATGATATTGTTATTGAATGTACATTGGTCTGTGGGAATAAATCAGTATATTACATTACATCTGATGTAGATATATTAATAATGATATTGTTATTAAATGTATATTACATATCAAATGGAGATATAGAAATAACGATACTGCCATTATATGTACATTGATCGGTGGGAAGGCATCAGTATATTACATTATATCCAATGTCGATATAGTATAAGTGATACCGTTATTAAATGTATCTACAATAGATATAATGTAATATGCTGATACCTTCCCACTTGTCAATGTACATACAATAACAGTATCGTTATTACTATATCTCCATTAGATATGTAATATACATTTAATAACAATATCATGATTAATATATCTGCATCAGATGTAATGTAATATACTGATTTATTCCCACAGACCAATGTACATTTAATAACAATATCATTATTACTATATCTACATTGGATACAATATAATATACTGATACCTTCCCACAGATCAATATACATATAATAACAGTATCGTTATTACTATGTCTACATTAGATATGTAATATACATTTAATAACAATATCATTATTACTATATCTACATCAGATGAAATTTAATATACTGATTTATTCCCACAGACCAATGTACATTTAATAACAATATCATTATTACTGTATCTACATTAGATATAACGTAATATAATGATCCCTTCCCACCGATCAATGTACATATAATGGCAATATCCTTATTACTATATCTGCATTAGATCTGCTGCAATACACTGATTCCTTCCCACAGATCAATGTACATTGAGTAACAGTATCATTTATACTATATCTACATTGGATATAATGTAATATACCGATCTCTTCCCACAGATCAATGTAATTTTGGTAACAATATAATTATTACTATATCTACATTAGATACAATATAATATACTGATACCTTCCCACAGATCAATGTACATATAATAACAGTATCGTTGCTACTATATCTGCATTTGATATGTAATATACATTTAATAATAATATCATTATTAATATATCTACATCAGATTTAATGTATAATACTGATTTATTCCCACAGATCAATGTACATTTAATAACAATATCATTATTATTATATCTACATTGGATACAATGTAATATACTGATACCTTCCCACAGATCAATTTACATATAATAACAGTATCGTTATTACTATATCTACATTAGATATGTAATATACATTTAATAACAATATCCTTCTTACTATATCTGCATTAGATCTGCTGCAATATACTGATTCCTTCCCACAGATCAATGTACATTGAGTAACAGTATCATTTATACTATATCTACATCAGATGTAATTTAATATACTGATTTAATCCCACAGATCAATGTACATATAATAACAGTTTCGTTATTACTATATCTACATTAGATATAATGTAATATACTGATACCTTCCCACAGATCAATGTACATATAATAACAGTATCGTTATTACTATATCTACATTAGATATGTAATATACATTTAGTAACAATATCATTATTACTATATCTACATTAGATATGTAATATACATTTAGTAACAATATCATTATTACTATATCTACATCAGATGAAATTTAATATACTGATTTAATCCCACAGACCAATGTACATTTAATAACAATATCATTATTACCATATCTTCTTTAGATATAATGTAATATACTGATCACCTCCCACAGATCAATGTACATTGACTAACAGTATCACTTATACTATATCTACATTGGATATGTAATATTCATTTAATAACAATGTTACGCCCCGGCGGAAATTTTGAAATTTATCCGCCTTGCGTCCCTTATCAAGCCCTTTGGGGTTCCGAGGATTTCTCATGTAAGGGTCGTGAGGTGGGTGTTTCACTTTTCCGCCAATCTTTTCATTCCTCCTCTACCTTGTACATCCTTGACAAGCCTTTCGAGGTTCCGAGGATTTCTCATGCAGGGGTGTGCAAGGAAGAGTTTGAGTTTAATTCTTTTCTATTTTTGACTTCTTCTATTGCTTTCTCTTCTTTATTCTATTCTACCCTGGAATCGTGTATCTTGTCAAGCCCTTGGGTTCCGAGAATTTCTCATGCGAGGTACACGAGGAAAGGTTATTTCTGTTTACTTCTTTACAATAGTTTACGTGACCCTCCTTGAAACTATCGTCGCCAACCATAGATATATAAGACAGTTTACAATCGGGTAACGCACATAAAACTCGCGTTAGCTCGTAAGAGAGAGAGAGAGCCGTTAGCACAACACCAGCGCTACGCAGTTATCCAGTGCTTCGCATTCCGGGAAATTCCCTTGGTAACTGCGCAGAAACGGGAAAACCGTAATAACTTCCTTGTCGAGGAAACTCTTTCCCTCTCATTTGCACAAAGCGTCAGCCGGTCAGATCAGGATCATTATTACCTGACCGAATGATAGTGTGAAAAGAATGGATGGATGAATATGAATTTAAACGACGAGACTAAAATAAATGAGAACCTTTACAAAGCCTAACGTCGCGAACGTTCGACCACCGTTCGAAAATCAAGGGTCGTTCGAAGCAATAAACATCATTGTATTCGAAATTCTAAGAACTACCTAGCGACAACGACAAATTTTGAACAAAGGAATGTTCTGGTAGAAATGTTTAAATTCATTGCTAACGAAATGTCGATTCCACCGAAATAGTTATGCGAAAGATTGTAAATGAATGCATAATCGGCATTGCGATCATCGTAAATGCATCGTCCGCTTTTACGCTGATAAGATCTTATTATAAATCAGGAAAGATAAATAATTCTGATCCTGCTAAGGGAAAATAAATGGATAACGGCTTCAATTGTTAAATTATATATCTCGATTTCAAGATCATTCGTGTTTTGGTCAAATTAATAGTATCATCTAACAGTTCAACATTTGGATATTCAAATTAAAGCAATAGCTGTAAATTAGCAATAATACATTTGAAGGAAATACTGCGTAGTTTCTAGGAAACCGTTGAAACTATCATGGCGACGTGTTAGAAAGAAAAAGGAACACCAAAGAAAGGGGATGAGGAATCTTCGTCTAGCTCGCGCGTCTTAACCATTCACCGGGCACGCGACACTTCCGAGCACGCGCCACGATTCGTCAATCCGTCCCCTCCAAGGACGATGATCGCGCGACGGGCCCTTCGCCCGTCAATCTCGCGCAAATTTCGACACTCTTGATCGATCAATCGTCGAGGTACGTGATCTTGAGCCCGTGTGTCCGAGAGACAGAGTTGTTCGGAAATCGCGACAGTTTTCCTCTGCGGTAAAGTCCTCCGCGTAGCGAGGCAGAGTGCCGTGCGAGTTGAAATCGTGCGATTCTTAACAAGGATTCATTGACGCGCACGTAAAATCTTCCTTCTACCTAAATTTTCTATCTTTTCTTTCCGATTTTAAATCGTTTGCTCGCGTATAATTCGTATTAGCTTCATTTCGGGTAATAAAATATTTACATAATCTCTCCGTTCGTATTCGTTTGTCTCTCGTCGACGTACTCGTTCGCTTAATTAATTATCGCCGCGACAAGTGCAGTGCTCACGATCCTTACCGTTCTTTGGTGTTCCGGAATATCCAGCGAGCATTAAGATCACTACAAGCAATTTGTTATCTTGTATTATATCAAACAGCGTTTCGGTAAGTCGATCCGTTTACCATTTTTGAACACGACGACTATTTATTGGCAAAACGGGCGCTCTGTCCAGCCCTTCTTGGGTTCCGAGAATTCCTCCGGTCAGATCGTTCCAACGTTTGAGGTATTTGATAAATACGTACAACTAAAACTTGTGTTACGATTCCGTTTTCATAATTCATTTTATATTCTATAAAAGGGGGCACCTTAGTCCTGCCCTTTCGAGGGTGCCGAGAATATCTCTGGCTAGGGTGTATCCTCACGGCGGAAATACGCCAAATTTCAAATTAAAATAAGGGAAGACGGGATCACAACAATCATCTCCCGCGATTGTTATAAAAGCGAAAATCCTCAAGTGTAATCTCAGAGCGTGCATTTCGTTATGTTTTTATTACTTTTATAAGTCATCTTTACCCTTGTTAAACGATATTTATAAACTGGTATTATTCAGTAACGAGTTACAAAATTTAACATCTTCAATTTCTGACTTCTAAAATCCGTTAATTCTTGATTATTAATTCTGTTAATTTCACATTCTTGGTTCTAATTCGATATTAAATCAGTTTTACCAGTTAACCAGTTTCAAATTTATTTCAAACACACCAAACACGTTTCTTTTAGTTATACACGCCTACCGTTTACATACAGATTCAAGGAGGGACCCGTACGGGACCTAAAGCGCTGAACGAACCCAAACGAAAGATCAAAAAAGTTCAAATTCTAAATTCTAACATCTTAATAATTATCTTTCGTCTTTTAATTTGTCGCGAGCGTTAACCCGCTCGAGACTGGTGGCAGCGATACCAACCATCGCGCTCAGAATAGGGTAAAAGTATAGGAAATTGCCTTTCAATTTTCTAGTTGAAACCGCAGTCTTTCTTTCCTAGTCTTTTTTTATTTATCCTTTTTACGTTGCGCCGTCGCACGCGCAACGTAACAAAACTTTACGCCCCGAGTCCTGGGTTCGCCCATTCTTTACGAATCCATCCATTCTTTTCACACTATCATTCGGTCAGGTAATAATGATCCTGATCGGACCGGCTGACGCTTTGTGCAAATGAGAGGGAAAGAGTTTCCTCGACAAGGAAGTTATTACGGTTTTCCCGTTTCTACGCAGTTACCAAGGGAAATTCCCGGAATGCGAAGCACTGGATAACTGCGTAGCGCTGGTGTTGTGCTAACGGCTCTCTCTCTCTCTTACGAGCTAACGCGAGTTTTTGTGCGTTACCCGATTGTAAACTGTCTTATATATCTATGGTTGGCGACGATAGTTTCAAGGAGGGTCACGTAAACTATTGTAAAGAAGTAAACAGAAATAACCTTTCCTCGTGTACCTCGCATGAGAAATTCTCGGAACCCAAGGGCTTGACAAGATACACGATTCCAGGGTAGAATAGAATAAAGAAGAGAAAGCAATAGAAGAAGTCAAAAATAGAAAAGAATTAAACTCAAACTCTTCCTTGCACACCCCTGCATGAGAAATCCTCGGAACCTCGAAAGGCTTGTCAAGGATGTACAAGGTAGAGGAGGAATGAAAAGATTGGCGGAAAAGTGAAACACCCACCTCACGACCCTTACATGAGAAATCCTCGGAACCCCAAAGGGCTTGATAAGGGACGCAAGGCGGATAAATTTCAAAATTTCCGCCGGGGCGTAACATTGTTATTAAATGAATATTACATATCCAATGTAGATATAGTATAAGTGATACTGTTAGTCAATGTACATTGATCTGTGGGAGGTGATCAGTATATTACATTATATCTAAAGAAGATATGGTAATAATGATATTGTTATTAAATGTACATTGGTATGTGGGAATAAATCAGTATATTACATAACATCTGATGTAGATATAGTAATAATGATATTGATATTAAATGTATATTACATATCCAATGTAGATATAGTATAAATGATACTGTGATTCAGTGTACATTGATCTGTGGGAAGGAATCAGTATATTGCAGTAGATCTAATGTAGATATAGTAATAACGATACTGTTATTAAGTGTTTATTACATATCTAATGTATATATAGTAATGACGATAATGTTACAATCTGTGCATTGATCTGTGGGAAGTGATCAGTATTTTACATTATATCTAATGAAGATATAGTAATAATGATATTGTTATTAAATGTACATTGGTCTGTGGGATTAAATCAGTATATTAAATTTCATCTGATGTAGATATAGTCATAACGGTATTGTTATTAAATGTACATTGGTCTGTGGGATAAAATCAGTATATTAAATTTCATCTGATGTAGATATAGTAATAACGGTATTGTTATTAAATGTACATTGGTCTGTGGGATTAAATCAGTATATTAAATTTCATCTGATGTAGATATAGTAATAACGATATTGTTATTAAATGAATATTACATATCTAATGTAGATATAGTAATAACGAAATTGTTATTATATGTACATTGATCTGTGAGAAGGGATCAGTATATTACATTATATCTAATGTTGATATAGTAATACTGATATTGTTACCAAAATTACATTGATCTGTGGGAAGGCATCTGTGTATTACATTATATCCAATGTACATATAGTATAAATGATACTGTTATTCAATGTACATTGATCTGTGGGAAGGTATCAGTATATTACATTATATCTAATGTAGATAGCCTGGCTTTTGGAAGGGCCTACCTCTTTAGAATTCGGCATTTTTGTAAAAATATATCAGAAAAATATACAAAAGAAATATACACAAAATATATATATGAAAATAGCATAAAAATCAATATGATATATAATACTCAATTTACGTGATAACTGCTCACTAATCAGACGAGTATATAGTTAATAAGATGTAATTAATGATAGATCGTCAAAAATTGAGTTAATAAATCCAAAAATCAGTGATTTTGAAAATGAATCTCTAACAGAAACACAAAGTAGCAAAACGAAAACAAAATAAATAATAAATAAATAAATAAATATATGAAAATAAATAAATGTGACAAAATACGGTTAATCAGAAATATTAGTATCAGATCAGATTCAATTATAAGTTCAATAATGAGCAATTATCACACATAACACACATAAATAAAATACACAATATATAAATTGTAACACAAAATATAACACCGTAAATATATAAATTTATAGGCACAATGCGTAGTGAAGTGTGGCAAAAGGGGTATCTATATTAGTTTTCCCGTAATTACCGCACTCGAAGTTCGAATCAGTCAGAAATAACTTTGAAAAATATTGACACTGAAAATTCAAACACCTAATTGCACAAATTCCAACGAACGAGCATTGAAAAGTATCCCACCGCTGTCACCAAAAATTTTGTTACGTCGCGAGCGAGATACGGCGCGCGACGTACAAAATTAATAAAAATATTAAATTAGAAAATTTAATGATTTATACGGATCAGGACGGTATTATCGCTGCCACCAGTCCCAATCGCGCTCGACGATGTTAGGTCGATAACGATCGGGACAATTTAAAAAGAATCGTTAATTTATAATAGGATTCTGATTTGATTGATTGAGTCCGTCAATGCTATAGTCCCATACGGGCCCCTCGTGTGAATTCGTGCAGGAAGGTAGACGTATTAATAAGGAAATGTTAAGGGTGTTTGAATGCAAATGATTAAAAATTTAAATATGGGTAAGATGTGTATAATTCTAAGAAAAATAATTACAACAGAAATAGTTATTTAACAATGTGTACGAGCTGTATGAAATATATGAATAGAGTATTAGAAAATAACAGCTTAGAATGAATATTAGATCAATGTAGTTACTTGAAATGAACTTTTAACAGAAAATTGACAAAACTGTTGACTTTAAAGATCGCGATCCGAACTTCGGTGTTTGTTTGTTATATTTTTCTACGATCCGAAAAAGGACGGTCCCAGTAGGATACTTCCGGGACTAACAGTCTCGTGGGCCGTCTTCACGCTCGTGTAAACGAAAAATGATTTTATTGATTACCTCGTATTTTGAACGGAACAATCTAGTTGGATACTTCCGCGACTAACTGTCCCTCAGATTGCCGTTTTGCCCTCACTCGACACCAGATTCGTTGCGTTAACGAAGATATAAAATGTGCAACTCACCAATTCGATGTAATACAATATTTGCAATAAGTTTGGGTTTTTAATACTCTGATGATGGTCTGAAATCTGGAAAATCGAAGAGAGGATGAGAACCAGTTACACACGCACTACGCGTTCGCGTTTGAGCCTTCGTTACGGCGTTACGGATACGAAATACAAATACGATATTCAAAATACGACGCGACGCGAAAAGAAATATTATTATTAACGCACGATTTAAAATAGAAAGAGAAAAGGATAGAATATTGAAAAGTGTGAAAGATTTTACGTATCCGTTTGAGTTCTTGCCACGAAAATCGCGAACCGAAACACTCTCGACACTCTGCCTCGTTACACGGAGGAACTTTGCCGAGCAATCTAATTACGCGATATCGAGACAACTCTATCTCCACGCGGACACGGGCTCCCCGACACACACCTTGTGATTTTTCGACGAAGAGTGATTTGCCTCAGTCAAGCGATCGTATCTCAGGGTTCGACCCGCGATCATGGGCCCAAAGTGGGGACATCATTTGGCAAATCAGGGTACGTGTCGAAGGGGAGAGCCCTCGCGTATTGGTTTCGTCTAGGCGCGTTTCCCGAGTTCTCATCCCTCCCTGACCTTCCTCTGACTCTGTCTAATAGTTGACCATCTTTCTCTTTTACCCCTACAGCGCTTCATGAATTTTGTGCGTCGCAATTTCTATGCCATCTAGAATCTTCCAAATGCTTTAATTTAATCTTATTCGCTTTCAATTAATTAACGAAGTCTGTACAAACGAATCTCTGGTGTCGATTAACATTTTATTTATGTCAATTACTACAATGTTCGCGTAATGATAGTATGATTCATTCGAGGTATTTTTATAATCGATGTTTGTTTATTACACGCGTTTCCCGGCTTCCGTGACAAAGAGATTGATGTTTTAAATTCAATTAGTTTCGTGAACATTTTATTCGCGCTTTCATAATTTCACGCATATCAAATAATATACATATATCCGTTAACATGTTCTTGGAATTCGTTCCAGAACATTGCTTGGCAGTTTTTGTTGCCTATTTGTGACAATACGCGTTTACGATCCCGTCGACCGTTGTCTCGAACGTTCCTAAACGTTCGTCGACGTTTTCAACTCTCAGTGGTTGTCACGCAAACCGCGCTTTTCATTCCATTCAGATCATTTTATAATATTTCAAACAAATCACTCTCATTCTTTATGGCACTCATTCTCCCGTGGAAGGAACGGCTGACGCATGCTTTACAGGTATGAGAGGTATCCGCTTGTAAAATAGGGCGAAAATCGCGTTTTCTTTATTCTGCGCAGTTAAGCTGGGATTCCTCCATGTGCGTCGCACTGCTTAACCGCGCGGCGAAGGATGTTTATGATACCTCTCCTTGACCTCAACGGTTTCGAATTTCTGTACATTTCCAAACGTAGTCCCAACGGCAATCGTCCCAAGGAAGATTAGTTTATATTATTTGAAAGAGCCAAATATAGCCTTCTTTGTGTTCCTCGCCTGGGATACTTCCAAGTGCGTCGCACCGGCGAGGCACACAAATTAGGTATACTGGAAAGTAGCTATTGAATGAAATAAAAGTGTGAAAGGAAAAGAAAGGTCAATTTAAATCTCAAACTCCTTTCTCGTGTTCTCGTGTGGAATACCTTCACGTGCATACGCACCCGATGAGGAACGCAAGGTCGGGTTGGTGAAAATCCTGCCCGGACGTAACAATAGTAATAACGAAACTGTTATTATATGTACATTGATCTGTGGGAAGGGATCAGTATATTACATTATATCTAATGTAGATATAGTAATAATGATATTGTTACCAAAATTACATTGATCTGTGGGAAGGGATCAGTATATTACATTATATCCATTGTAGATATAGTAATAACGAAACTGTTATTATATGTACATTGATCTGTGGGCAGTGATCAGTATATTACATTATATCCAATGTAGATATAGTATAAATGATACTGTTATTCAATCTACATTGATCTGTGGGAAGGAATCAGTATATTGGAGTAGGTCCAATGTAGATAAAGTAATAACGATACTGTCATTAAGTGTATATTACGTATCTAATGTAGATATAGTATTGACGATAATGTTACAGTCTGTGCATTGATTTGTGGGAAGTGATCAGTATATTACATTATATCTAATGAAGATATAGTAATAGTGATATTGTTATTATATGTACATTGGGATGTGGGAATGAATCAGTATATCACATTACATCTAATGTAGATACAGTAATAATGATATTGTTATTAAATGTATATTACATACCTAACGTAGAAATAGTAATGACGATACTGCCATTATATGTACATTGATCGGTGGGAAGGGATCATTATATTACATTATATCTAATGTAGATATAGTAATTTTGATATTGTTATTAAATGTACACTGGTCTGTGGGATTAAATCAGTATATTACATTACATCTGATGCAGATATAGTAATAATGATATTGTTATTAAATGTATATTACATATCTAATGTAGATATAGTAATAACGAAACTGTTATTATATGTACATTGATCGGTGGGAAGGGATCAGTATATTACATTATATCTAATGAGGATATAGTAATAATGATATTGTTATTAAATGTACATTCGTCTGTGGGATTAAATCAGTATATTACATTACATCTGATGTAGATATAGTAATAATGATATTGTTATTAAATGTATATTACATATCTAATGTAGATATAGTAATAACGATACTGCCATTATATGTAAATTGATCGGTGGGAAGGGATCATTATATTACATTATATCTAATGTAGATATAGTAATAATGATATTGTTATTAAATGTACATTGGACTGTGGGATAAAATCAGTGTATTGAATTTCATCTGATGTAGATATAGTAATAATGATATTGTTATTAAATGTATATTACATATCTAATGTAGATATAGTAATAACGAAACTGTTATTATATGTACATTGATCTGTGGGAAGGTATCAGTATATATCTATTGTAGACATAGTAATAACGAAACGGTTATTATATGTACAGTGAAAACTCGATAAATGCTCACTTGAGTCTATTCGATAAATGATACATTTTTATCCCCACCACTAGGGGGATCCCCCTTCGACCAGCGAGTCGAAGTGTAATCGGAGACGTAGTGGCTTCCTTTAGAGATCTGTGTTGCCTTCGTCGCCTTCGTTTAAATGCCCCGTGTCAGTGTGACCACACTAATGCATATAAAAAAGTTTTTTATTTTATACTTTTTGTTAATAAAAATTTTACTATCATGTGGGGGAGATTTTGCTGATTAAAATGAAACTAAACACGATATAAATCGGTTTATATTTAGGTTGTAAGATTCAGTGAAAAATACGAAATAAGAAACATTGCAATTTCACCCTTACCTTAATATGTATGTTTTCCTATGAAGAAGTAAGATCTTGTAATTCTGTTGTTAAACAGCTTGCTCGCATGATGTGGTATTTTAAACACTGTAACTTGTATTTTATTTGTTCTTGTGGTGATTGTATGTTGTGTTCGTCTTCATTATCACTGTCCTGTTCACTTTCATTGTTACTGTCTTGATCGAGTGAAATGTCTCAGTGGAGTAAGGGAATCGAAATAGGTATTAATGGCAGCTCCAAAAAGTTCGTTCGTATCCTTGCAAGGTCAGCGGTGGTACATTTATCGGATAGAGGTAGCTAATGAAACCTCCTATCTTATAAGTGTTGCCGTTTGTGATCATTTATGGAACAGTGTAAGCGTCCCGTTTGAGAATTAGCTACCTCCTATTCGATAAATGTACCAGTAACTCGAATCCGTCGTTCTTTGATGTTTCCGAACATAAAAAAGGATAGCGCAAGAAGGATAAAGAAAGAGAGAAAGACTCGCAAGTACAACATTTAACTCAATATTATACCACTAAATGTTGACCGATTTATATCGTGTTTAGCTTCATTTTAATCAGGAAAATCTCCTCCACATGATAGTGAAATTTTTATTAACAAAAAATAAAAATAAACAATTTTATTCTGTGCATTAGTATGGTCACACTGACACGGGGCATTTAAACGAAGGCAATAAATTCCGGTCTCAGTCCCTCTTTCGTTTTTAGCTACTGACTCTTTCTACGTTGGACGGTGTCGGCAAACTATAATCAAATTCGAGAAACGATTCTCCTATCCCATAAGAGTTGCGGAGCGGACCCGTAATAGTTACACTTATCGAGTTTTTACTGTACATTGATCTGTGGGAAGGGATCAGTATATTACATTATATCTAATGTAGATATAGTAATAATGATATTGTTACCATAATTACATTAATCTGTGGGAACGGATCAGTATATTACATTATATCCAATGTAGATATAGTATATATGATACTGTTATTCAATGTACATTGATCTGTGGGATGGAATCAGTATATGAAAATGTATATTACGTATCTAACGTAGATATAGTAATGACGATAGTAATTAATATAATTAAAAGAGTAATTCCAATTAAATATTGGAGTAATTAATATAATAATTAGTAATTAATATTGGATATACTTGTACTTTATTATTATTATTATTATTCATATGTTTTTTAATTTTTCCTCCTATCACCAATCCGGCTATAACAGATAAAATAAAACATACATTAATACATAGTAAAAAAATCAAATAAAACAAAAACGTGCAAGTAACTCACATCAAGCTCCTCGCGGAACAATTGCCGCAAATCGAATGCGGCGTCCGCCCATATCTTTTCAGCGTTCCGTCGCCTCTCCGCCCGCTCCCGCCGAACATTTCGGAGGTCTTTCTTCCTTACAAATCCTAAACTCCTTAAGGTAGCGGCTGTTAACAAAAACGAATTAAAAATAAATAAAATTTACGCGCTAAAAGTAATTATTGAAAAAACTACTTACGCTGAGAGGCGATGAACGCCTGCAGAGCAAGGAATTGGTTGTTTGTGAAGTTCATTTTGAATAACGAAAACGCTGCGCTGATACGCTTATAAAGCAAACAGGGGAAACATCTCCCTCCATTTCTAACAATGAAAACCGCCAACACAATCTGAGATTAATCTGCCGGATATCTTACATGTTGTAACAACTCGGAATCGGCATGAAATTAAGGCATGAATACGGCACGGTACCATCGTCCCACTCAAAACCGTGATGATTTTGCGTCAACCATTTTATTTGTCTTAATTCTGCTTTCGACAATTTTTTCTTAGCAAATGGTGGCGCAAAGATGAAACATTGTACACGATTCCCATTCTGGAAGATAGCAAGTTCCTTTACGAAAAACTCGTTCGTATCGCTTTTGAAGCCTTGAATGTCCACGAATGTTGGTACATTCATTTTGATTAGTTGAATTTGTGGCGAAAAATGACCGCTTTTACTGCGGAATGATCATATAAACCCTCTTTCACTTAAGAGAGTTTGCGCACTACATTGGTCAGTGGATTGTACTGCACGATACGATCGTGAATGATCAAACAGTAGGCGCTAGTATTTTCAGGAACGTTTTCACTACACTCAAAATCGATTCTTACATCGATTGTAGCGCTTTTTATCGATTCGTTCTGATGCGAGCAATCAATGACAACGAATGGGCCGTAGCCGAAAAAGAGTATCTTATCGTATAGAGCTCCGTCATCACCATTACTGCACATTGCTCCGTAATATGACTTTCTGAATTTTGCATACATGTCGTAAAGGACAGAGTATCTATTTTTATTAAAGTCAAGATTCAAATTGTCATACGGATATGATTCCGAATTTAAATACAATCGAAAATTGGTGAGTTTGCAGTCATCAAATTTGGTGATATGTCTATTGAGCTTATTTTTTTTATCCGTTTGTAATGCAAATATTACATATCGCGGTTTTTCTAATTGCGTAGCTGCTTTAATGCTCCATGTACGTTTAGTGGTTGCTTGTAACATTGGATACTCGTATAAGTCCCAGGAACGGTAACTCATAATTATCGTTTGACCGTTTTCAAGGATACGCAACAATGAAAGTTTGTGTCTTTCTTCGAGCGTGACATGTGGCATCCTCCACTGTACTTTGTATAATTGCAGCGTGTATTTTGCACCATCTGTTCCATAAAGAGCATTTTTGTCGTCTCGCGATCGAATCAGAATCAATTCATGATGCGCATTAATCACTATTCGTTTGTAATCTTCGCAGAAACCGAGCAGCATATTTAGAGGAACACAAAAGTCAAAGTAGCCTCCTGCATTGGGTATGTCTATCCAACCAGCGTTTTCAAGCATTTTTGATTTTGTCGTTGTCAACGATACTCCATTTTTTATCATAGTTGTTATTCCAACGTTTTTACAACGATCGATCTCCACGCCGTTTAATTCATATCGAATTTCATCAAACATAAATGCTGCGCAATTCATTTCTAGTCCAACTGAAGATCCTGCAACATTCTCATCGTTGAGAATGAGTTTTCCTTCGACGTAAAGGTAACTCTCACTAGGAAACGTGTACAAATCTTGTTGTTGAATGGGAATTCGTATTTCATCATTGTTTCCGAACGTTGTGTTGGCGTATGGGCTGTAACTATGTAATTCGATCTTTGTAATTCGATCGTCAGAAATCGGTAAACTGGCAATGTTCAATGGGTCCATCATTTTCGTTTCTTAATCACAAAACCCAACGATTGCAGAAATTGCATGTTTTTGTCGCTCAAATCTTGCGATGTGTTCAGTGTGGAGATATTGTACTTACTAAATGATTGTAAAGAGTCATCACCGTTTAATACATGATTATTATTCCTGCAACCGTGGTAATTGCTGCTGCTGCAAGTACAATTTGTGCGTTTGTGATTGAAGTTCTGGTTCCATCCATTTTCTAACGATCCTTTCAGCAACTCGTTCAACGGGGTGCTCAATAATGCATTCGGCGGATTGTTGATCGGTTGAGTTTTAGCATCTGTGTACAACAGCATTATTTCTAGTAATGTTTAGCATAAGTGCCGCTTGTTCTCTTGAAAGGCGATTAAATGAACGGATATATAACGTATATTAAACGGTCGCGTCGTCGGAGCGTTTGACGATGTGCTCTTGCGATGTGTCCGATTTGGATATATTCCCTCTACTGAATGATTGTATAATTGTTATCGTTTTTACATCATTATCCTTACTGCAGCTGCCGTAAAATGTTCAGCATGCCGTTCGAGCTGTTCAGCGAGCCGTTCGAGCCGTTCAACGGGCCGTTCGAGCCGTTCAGCGGACCGTTGGAGCCATTCAACGGGCCGTTCGAGCCGTTCAACGAGCCGTTCGAGCCGTTCAACGGAAAGCTGTTCAGCGGGCCGTTCGAGCCGTTCGGCGGGCCGTTCGAGCCGTTCAACGAGCCGTTCGAGCCGTTCAACGGAAAGCCGTTCGAGCCGTTCAACGAGCCGTTCGAGCCGTTCAGCGGGCCGTTCGAGCCGTTCGAGCCGTTCAACGGAAAGCCGTTCGAGCCGTTCAACGGGCCGTTCGAGCCGTTCGAGCCGTTCGGCGGGCCGTTCGAGCCGTTCGAGCCGTTCAGCGGGCCGTTCGAGCCGTTCGCGGACCGTTCGAGCCGTTCAACGGCAAGCCGTTTGAGCCGTTCAACGAGCCGTTCGCGGGCCGTTCGAGCCGTTCGAAACGTTCGCTGGCCATTCGAGCCGTTCGTGCCGTTCAACAGGCCATTGATTATTATGTTTATATTCATGTTATTTTTTACACCGCCTAATATGAAGCCTCACTGTCAATTCTTCTCCACGGAAATTTATCAGATTATCGTTTTGATCCGTAATGCGTATACTAAGGTGATCAATGGCTCTCACGATAACTGGAAGATAAATGACGTTCGTAGGACTTTCCGAAATTTTATATCCTGGTGGCACGCGCGGTGAAAACTCATGAATGGTATGAACACATTGACCGTTGCTATACGCGCCAGTCGTAATATTACATTCGATCCTCAGCACATTTACTTTCATAATATTTACGGGTATATCCGACTCGTGCCATTGCCCCGGCGGTAATATGCGATATGTAGAAAACCCGAGAAGCGATCCTATATTATTTGGTTTGGTAAAATCGATTGTATAATCACTATATATTTCACTTTTTAAAGTGCTGTTATTTGTACGAAATAAAATGATTTTTGTCTTGTCCATTATTTTCTCTTGCAAGTATTTATTTAGCGCTTCGAGTTCATACGAACCATCCGGTATCGTGATCTCACCATCGGCATCAAAGTAAAATTTATTGTTTGTAAAGTCAACGTTTGGTATTGTGTTGAAAGCTTGAAAATCAACGAGTCCGAGTTCGTAATTATCATCCTTCAAGTCTATAGGTGGAAAGTAATCAGTGCTAAGCACAGAATTTTTTCCGCTTAACGTAAACGTCAACGACATCTTTGCAACTGTGAAGACTATGTGCATTGAAACTATTTTATACATTTCCAGCTAAAAAATGCAAGCAGAGTTGTCCACATACACTCGTATTGAATTTTTGATACTGCGTGTGATTGTATAAAATCGTTACATGCTTTCCGAAGTAGTTTATTAACTCTGTCGGTGGTCTCAGATTTCCAAAAGAATCGAAATATTTAACACAATTACCCCGCTTTACGTAAGCTACCCAGTGTGTACCAGGACCTTCCGATTTATCTAAATTCACGATACCGCATTCGTTTAAGAACGATTTAGGGGGTAAATTTGTACGCATGAAAACACCTCGAAAATATGGAAAGTTCAACTTTCGTGCAAAGTTATATAACTGTACATTTGTCATTGCGCCCTTTGGAAGCGTTACAATTTGCCGAAGCGCTTCTTTTTTTTTTTTCTTTAATTCCTTTTCCCCGTTTATATGGTGCAAGGTAAAGTCCATGTCCGTCCATAACACGATTGTGCCGTTTCACTTCCTCTAATGTTTTCCGTGCTGCAGATGCATCGTTGACTGCCTTGGCGATACCTGCTGCACCGCCAGCCACCGTGCCCAAAGCTGAAAGGCCTGCAAAAATAGGTACAAGTGCTGGAAGAAATCCCCCACGTTTTGCAACTGGAAGTTTGCGCGACTTCGTCTTCTTCTTCTTGTTACTTTTCCGCGGTGCCATTACTTTCTTCTTTGGCTAACAATATTCCAGCAACGCGCGCAGACAAAAGTATTTTCCAATCTGGTGCGAATTCTTTTTGTGCTAATTCGAAGATCAAATTTACATATGCACATCGTACGGCTGTCGTATAGGAAGTGAAATTTTTCCTGGGATGTTTGGGTTTATATAGGTAGAGAGAGAAGTTGCAAATGATGCAATACATTATGATTTATTAAAGTATAATTTCTAACATAATTTGTAACATAATCCTTTTTTCTCTGTTAAGATGCTGCTGATGCAGCTGTTATTATTGCCTGAATACCTAAAGCTACTAATTCACAATCGATAATTGAATTTGGATCATAAATATCAGTTTCTTTGATATGCTGCACAACCTCTGCATGCACTTTTACATCTCCGTATCCCCGAACTAATGCAACAAACTCTTTAAATTTTTGTTCCACCGAATACAGTTTATCATATAATGCATTATGCATTTCAATTATACAATCATTTAAAATTACCATTTTCTCAAATGTTTTTTTCATCATGCACATACATATATCATTGCTAATCAATTTAATTACTTTTACGCCATATAGCACTCCAAATTCAACACTTATATCATTAAAATTAATATTGTCGCGTGTATCTTTTGAATCGTCAAAGAAGCTGCATACGTTGTCCGCTTCGGCTACAATCAGCGACCACGTGACTATGCTCAGCTCCAGGCGGTTGTTTCGGCTGTCTGATAATATGAGTTGCGGGTAGAAATTGTCGCCAAGTATATTTATGCCGATTTCCAAATGCTTTGTACAAGAATCCGTCAATGGATATTTTCGACCCAAAATTCGACATGATAATTGTGGTGCGATTCTAGAACAAATAAATACCGTTTAAATATGTTATTGGAACAAATAAATACCAGCAACGTTAAATGAAATGTGTTTCGAACACTTACTTCACGTCGTCCTGATGTTTTGTCATTTTTTTGCGTGCCTCTTCATCTTGAGTAGAACTTGTGGGGCGCTTCCTTTGGCAAAAAGCTCTTTGAAACTTTGAGAATACATATTTCACTTTTCACAATACAATCTCGCGAACGATGCGCTTGCGGTGATGGTCAATTTGGTTTTGCGTATGCTTGAAACTTTAGCAAACCCCCTACCTTCTATAGTCACGAATTGCAGTGTCAGATTTGCTGCGTCAACAAAAAACTCATTTCCAAGACGTAGAAAAAATCATTTTCAAGACGTAGAAAAAGTGACCTTCCGATAAGAACAAACAGTTCAAGGTCATGGAGGGTGGGGGTAGGGTGTTATATTTCTGCTGACGATGTCAAATTTCAGTTCAAGGTTATGGGGTGGGGGGTTGTCATGGGGTTGGGGTGTCAAATTTAAGTTCAAGGTCATGGGGTGTGGAGAGGGGTGGATATTGTCGGGGTGGGGGGTATCATATTTCTGCTGACGGTGGTGTCAAATTTCAGTTCAAGGTCATAGGGTGGGGAGAGGGGTGGATATTGTCGGGGTGGGGGGTATCATATTTCTGCTGACGGTGGTGTCAAATTTCAGTTCAAGGTCATAGGGTGGGGAGAGGGGTGGATATTGTCGGGGTGGGGGGTATCATATTTCTGCTGACGGTGTGGTGTCAAATTACGAAAAATGCTGACGCCAGTGATTTAGAATCCGCATAGAACAACCACTTATCTACATTAGATATAATGTAATATACTGATACCTTCCCACAGGTCAATGCACAGATTGTAACATTATCGTCATTACTATATCTACATTCGAAATGTAATAAACACTTAATAACAGTATCGTTATTACTATATCTACATTAGATCTACTGCAATATACTCATTCCTTCCCACAGATCAATGTACATTTGAATAACAGTAGCATTTATACTATATCTACTTTGGATATAATGTAATATACTGAGGGCCTCCCCACCAGATCAATGTTCTTTTTGGTAAACAATATCAGTATACTATATCGCATTAAATCTATGTAATACACTGATCCCTTCCACAGATCAACTGTTCCATATAATAGCAGTTTCGTTATTACTATGTCTACAATAGAACCTAATGTAAAGATACTGATAACTGCCCACAGATCAATGTACATATAATAACAGTATCGTTATTACCTATAGCTATATGAGAATATGTAATATACATTTAATAACATATCATTATTTACATATTCTACAATCAGATGAAATAAGTTATATACTGATTTTAACCCACCGACCAATGTTCATTTATAGTAATATCATTATTAATATATCTACATCAGATGTAATGTAATATACTGATTTAATCACACAGACCAATGTACATTTAATAACAATATCATTATTACTATATCTTCTTTAGATATAATGTTATATACTGATCACTTCCCACAGATCAATGCACAGATTGTAACATTATCGTCATTACTATATCTACATTAGACATGTAATAAACACTTAATAACAGTATCGTTATTACTATATCTACATTAGATCTACTGCAATATACTCATTCATTCCCACCGATCAATGTAATTTTGGTAACAATATCATTGTTACTATATATACATTAGATATAATATAATATACTTACCCCTTCCCACAGATCAATGTACACTCAGTCCCATCGAAGTTGTCGCAGTGAAGTTGGCCGCGCATTCAGCGGCAAATTCACGCCGCATCGCCGGTGAGCCGCTGGGCCGCCGAGCGATGGGCACGTGGAGGGGGAACTGCGTATGTTAATAAATAGAATACGAGTGTATCGACATTGTCGTCGGTAAGTGACGTAGCGTTTTACCTATAAGGTCGAAACCTAATTATCGATTGTGAAATGGACTGTCGCGAAAAATGATAAAGATGCGAAAAATCGATTTTTACGTCTTCTTGCTTTCTTATACGTCAAAGTATGTTCTTTACAATGAGAACAACCAGAATTTTATATTATAAATATCAATTTTATAATACGAACTAAAATCATATATTGCTTTATTTTATATTTTTCCTTAGTCAACCTGTTTTTACTAGAACACGTCACTTCCATATTGTCTGCTATTTTTGAGCGTTGAAGAATATTGAAATGCTAGACTTCGATATTATCAAGCAATATAAATGATAATTATGATTGTGTAAATTACAACCACAAATAACATAAATTACAACTACAAATAATATAATACAAAGTTAAATAATACAAATTTATTAAATGATTGTTTTACAATTTCTTACATTTCTTTTATTGTAGACATTTACTACAGAGTACTATTATATATACTTTTTAAGGGAGACATCGCTTCGCTTTTGGCGTTGAAAAAGGCCGTTGTTTTTAGGTTGAACAATTATTAGCTCTGAAAAGAGCTGGTTTATGATTGTGCTTGTTTCCAAACTATAGTAAAAACAAAAATACGCAAAAAAGACTGAGGTATTCCTAATAATCCGTCCAAGCACCGTTTCGATCAATCACTTGATTTAAACGATTTGGAATCGAATTACCCAGGTTGGCGAAAAATTGAGGCTGGGCTCTTAATGCTTCCCACGCACGCATCGCATGGTCTACAATACATTCCCTGGTTCTTACAATCCCATGAAATCGACACATTCGCCACATTTGAGACCATACGTTCTCAATGATATTCAAATCTGGCGATTTCGATGGCCATTGTAGAACGTGAAATTCAGGATGTCTTGCAAACCATGCACGGACGGTTGCAGAGGTGTGCACTCCACTATTATCCTGTACCAGCCTAATTACCGGCATGACCTCCCGTGAATATATCGCACGGACGGATGGTAGTAAAACATTCTCCAAAATTGCAATATATTCCGCGGAGTCCATGCGCGGCGAAATTTCAACAAGCTCTCCAGGACCATGTGGAGTTACCCACCCCCAAAAGCCGCACGTGATGCGCCCACTATCCCTACGTTGGGAAACATATTTTTCGAGAAATCTCGAGGCCCCACGAGGCCTCCAAACACGAAGCGCACAGTCCGAGGTCGAAGAAAATACTTTTTCATCGGTAAAGATTGTGCAATCCCATTCAGACTGCGATGCAGATACATGCTGCAATGCAAATCCAACGCGGTCCTCGCGATGTCTTTGCAGCAACTGCACCTTACGTTCCGCCCGGCGGGAGTGGAGACCGGCCGCTCGCAGACGCCTATAAATAGTCATCTTTGACACTATTATATTCAAATCTGCGGCAACGTTCACCGCAGTCTGAAATGGTTGCTCTTCAATCTTACTGACTAACAGTTCATCTTCTTCCTTGGTCGTGTATCGCTTACCTTTGTTTCGTTGACGCCAATCCAACAATCCTTCGGAACCATGGACAGAATATCTCAGCACATATCTCTGCACGGTACGAACGGAGCACTGTGCTATTCTTGCAATTTCCACATTACTGTTTCCAGCTTTGTGGAGTGCAATAATAGCACCTCGCTGAATCAATCGTTCGTTTTTCGCGGACAACATTCTAACGCGTCTAGTTTGCAAAAAAGCAATGCACAGAAAAAAAAAACAGTCGTTTGTTTCCATAGTTTAAACAACTTCAAGGCACTGCAACAATAGCTGTTTTCACGGCTACAAAAAATTTAAAACAGGAACATCTCTTCAAACTATGCTTAATAATTACTCTCTTTGAAACTTTAAAGAACTCGGCCTTTTTCAAGGCCAAAAGCGAAGCGATGTCTCCCTTAAAAATTATATATAATAGTACTCTGTAGTAAATGTCTACAATAAAAGAAATGTAAGAAATTGTAAAACAATCATTTAATAAATTTGTATTATTTAACTTTGTATTATATTATTTGTAGTTGTAATTTATGTTATTTGTGGTTGTAATTTACACAATCATAATTATCATTTATATTGCTTGATAATATCGAAGTCTAGCATTTCAACATTCTTCAACGCTCAAAAATAGCAGACAATATGGAAGTGACGTGTTCTAGTAAAAACAGGTTAACTAGGGAAAAATATAAAATAAAGCAATATATGATTTTAGTTCGTATTATAAAATTGATATTTATAATATAAAATTCTGGTTGTTCTCATTGTAAAGAACATACTTTGACGTATAAGAAAGCAAGAAGACGTAAAAATTGATTTTTCGCATCTTGATCATTTTTCGCGACAGTCCATTTCACAATCGATAAGTAGATTTCGACCTTATAGGTAGAACGCTACGTCACTTACCGACGAGAATGTCGATACACTCGTATTCTATTTATTAACATACGGAGTTCCCCCTCCACGTGCCCATCGCTCAGCGGCCTAGCGGCTCACCGGCGATGCGGCGTGAATTTGCCGCTGAATGCGCGGCCAACTTCACTGCGACAACTTCGATGGGACTGAGTGTACATATGATAACAGCTTCGTTATTACTATATCTACATTAGATATAATGTAATATACCGATACCTTCCCACAGATCAATGTACATATAATAACAGTATCGTTATTTACTATATATACATTAGATATGTAATATATATTTAATAACAATATCATTATTACTATATCTACATCAGATGTAATGTAATATATATTTAATAACAATATCATTATTACTATATCTACATCAGATGAAATTTAGTATACTGATTTAATCCCACAGATCAATGTAGATATAATAACAGTATCGTTATTACTATATCTACATTAGATATGTAATATACATTTATTACTATATCTACATCAGATGAAGTTTAATATACTGATTTATTCCCACCGACCAATGTACATTTAATAACAATATCATTATGACTATATCTACATTGGATACAATGTAATATACTGATACCTTCCCACAGATCAATGAACATATAATGGCAATATCCTTATTACTATATCTGCATTAGATCTGCTGCAATATACTGATTCCTTCCCACAGATCAATGTACATATAATAACAGTATCGTTATTACTATATCTACATTAGATATGTAATATACATTTAATAACAATATCATTATTACTATATCTACATCAGATGAAATGTAATACACTGATTTAATCCCACAGACCAATGTACGTTTAATAACAATACCATTATTACTATATCTACATTAGATATAATGTAATATAATAATCCCTTCCCACCGATCAATGTACATATAATAACAGTATCGTTATTACTATATCTACATTAGATATAATGTAATATACTGATACCTTCCCACAGATCAATTTACATATAATAACAGTATCGTCATTACTATATCCACAATAGATATAATGTAATATACTGATACCTTCCCACAGATCAATGTACATATAATAACTGTTTCGTAGTTACTATATCTACAATAGATATAATGTAATATACTGATACCTTCCCACAGATCAGTATACATATAATAACAGTATCGTTATCACTATATCTACATTAGATATAATGTAATATACTGATACCTTCCCACACATCAATGTACATATAATAACAGTATCGTTATTACTATATCTACATTAGATATGTAATATACATTTAGTAACAATATCATTTTTAATATATCTACATCAGATGTAATGTAATATACTGATTTATTCCCACAGACCAATGTACATTTAACATCAATATCATTATGACTATATCTACATTGGATACAATGTAATATACTGATACCTTCCCACAGATCAATGTACATATCATAACAGTATCGTTATTACTATATCTACATTAGATATAATGTAATATACTGATACCTTCCCACAGATCAATTTACATATAATAACAGTATCGTTATTACTATATCTACATTAGATATGTAATATACATTTAATAACAAAATCATTTTTAATATATCTACATCAGATGTAATGTAATATAGTGATTTATTCCCACAGACCAATGTACATTTAATAACAATATCATTATTACTGTACCTACATTAGAGATAATGTAATATAATGATCCCTTCCCACCGATCAATGTACATATAATGGCAGTTCCGTAGTTACTATATCTACAATCGATATAATGTAATATACTGATACCTTCCCATAGATCAATATACATATAATAACAGTATCGTTATTACTATATCTCCATTTGATATGTAATATACATTTAATAGCAATATCATTATTAATATATCTACATCAGATGTAATGTGATATACTGATTTATTCCCACAGACCAATGTACATTTAATAACAATATCATTATCACTATATCTACATTGGATACAATGTAATATACTGATACCTTCCCACAGATCAATGTACATACAATAACAGTATCGTTATTACTATATCTTCATTAGATATGTAATATACATTTAATAACAATATCATTATTAATATATCTACATCAGATGAAATTTAATATACTGATTTAATCACACAGACCAATGTACATTTAATAACAATATCATTATTACTATATCTACATTAGATATAATGTAATATAATGATTTAATCCCACAGATCAATGTACATTTTATAACAATATCATTATTACTATATCAACATTAGATATAATGTAATGTAATGATCCCTTCCCAGTGATCAATGTACATATAATGGCAGTATCGTTATTACTATATCTGCATTAGATCTGCTGCAATATACTGATTCCTTCCCACAGATCAATGTACATTGAATAACAGTATTACTTATACTATATCTACATTGGATATAATGTAATATACTGATGCCTTCCTACATATCACTGTAATTTTGGTAACAACATCATTATTACTATATCTACATTAGATATAATGTAATATACTGATACCTTCCCACAGATCAATGTACATATAATAACAGTATCGTTATTACTATATCTACATTAGATATAGTGTAATATACTGATACCTTCCCACAGATCAATTTACATATAATAACAGTATCGTTATTACTATATCTACATTAGATATGTAATATACATTTAATAACAATATCATTATTAATATATCTGCGTCAGATGTAATGTAATATACTGATTTATTACCACAGACCAATGTACATTTAATAACAATATCATTATTAATATATCTACGTCAGATGTAATGTAATATACTGATTTATTCCCACAGACCAATGTACATTTAATAACAATATCATTACTACTATATCTACATTGGATACAATGTAGTATACTGATACCTTCCCACAGATCAATGTACATACAATAACAGTATCGTTATTACGATATCTACATTAGATATGTAATATACATTTAATAACAATATCATTATTACTATATCTACATCAGATGAAATGTAATATACTAATTTAATCCCACAGACCAATGTACATTTAATAACAATATCATTATTACTGTATCTACATTAGATATAATGTAATATAATGATCCCTTCCCACCGATCAATGTACATATAATGGCAGTATCGTTATTACTATATCTGCATTAGATCTGCTGCAATATACTGATTCCTTCCCACAGATCAATGTACATTGAGTAACAGTATTACTTATACTACATCTACATTGGATATAATGTAATATACTGATGCCTTCCCACATATCAATGTATTTTTGGTAACAACATCATTATTACTATATCTACATTAGATATAATGTAATACACTGATACCTTCCCACCGATCAATGTACATATAATAACAGTATCGTTATTACTATATCTACATTAGATATAATGTAATATACTGATACCTTCCCACAGATCAATGTACATATAATAACAGTATCGTTATTACTATATCTACATTAGATATAGTGTAATATACTGATACCTTCCCACAGATCAATTTACATATAATAACAGTATCGTTATTACTATATCTACATTAGATATGTAATATACATTTAATAACAATATCATTATTAATATATCTACATCAGATGTAATGTAATATACTGATTTATTACCACAGACCAATGTACATTTAATAACAATATCATTATTAATATATCTACGTCAGATGTAATGTAATATACTGATTTATTCCCACAGACCAATGTACATTTAATAACAATATCATTACTACTATATCTACATTGGATACAATGTAGTATACTGATACCTTCCCACAGATCAATGTACATACAATAACAGTATCGTTATTACGATATCTACATTAGATATGTAATATACATTTAATAACAATATCATTATTACTATATCTACATCAGATGAAATGTAATATACTAATTTAATCCCACAGACCAATGTACATTTAATAACAATATCATTATTACTGTATCTACATTAGATATAATGTAATATAATGATCCCTTCCCACCGATCAATGTACATATAATGGCAGTATCGTTATTACTATATCTGCATTAGATCTGCTGCAATATACTGATTCCTTCCCACAGATCAATGTACATTGAGTAACAGTATTACTTATACTACATCTACATTGGATATAATGTAATATACTGATGCCTTCCCACATATCAATGTATTTTTGGTAACAACATCATTATTACTATATCTACATTAGATATAATGTAATACACTGATACCGTCCCACCGATCAATGTACATATAATAACAGTATCGTTATTACTATATCTACATTAGATATAATGTAATATACTGATACCTTCCCACAGATCAATTTACATATAATAACAGTATCGTTATTACTATATATACATTCGATATGCAATATACATTTAATAACAATATCATTATTAATATATCTACGTCAGATGTAATGTAATATACTGATTTATTCCCACAGACCAATGTACATTTAACAACAATATCATTACTACTATATCTACATTGGATACAATGTAGTATACCGATACCTTCCCACAGATCAATGTACATATAATGGCAGTATCGTTATTACTATATCTGCATTAGATCTGCTGCAATATACTGATTCCTTCCCACAGATCAATGTACATTGAATAACAGTATTACTTATACTATATCTACATTGGATATAATGTAATATACTGATGCCTTCCCACATATCAATGTATTTTGGTAACAACATCATTATTACTATATCTACATTAGATATAATGTAATATACTGATACCTTCCCACAGATCAATGTACATATAATAACAGTATCGTTATTACTATATCTACATTAGATATAGTGTAATATACTGATACCTTCCCACAGATCAATTTACATATAATAACAGTATCGTTATTACTATATCTACATTAGATATGCAATATACATTTAATAACAATATCATTATTAATATATCTACGTCAGATGTAATGTAATATACTGATTTATTCCCACAGACCAATGTACATTTAATAACAATATCATTACTACTATATCTACATTGGATACAATGTAGTATACTGATACCTTCCCACAGATCAATGTACATACAATAACAGTATCGTTATTACTATATCTACATTAGATATGTAATATACGTTTAATAACAATATCATTATTACTATATCTACATCAGATGAAATGTAATATACTGATTTAATCCCACAGACCAATGTACATTTAATAACAATATCATTATTCCTGTATCTACATTAGATATAATGTGATATAATGATCCCTTCCCACCGATCAATGTACATATAATGGCAGTATCGTTATTACTATATCTCTATTTGATATGTAATATACATTTAATAACAATATCATTATTACTATATCTACATTGGATACAGTGTAATATACTGATACCTTCCCACAGATCAATGTACATACAATAGTAGTTTCGTTATTACTATATCTACATTAGATATGTAATATACATTTAATAACAATATCATTATTACTATATCTACATCAGATGAAATGTAATACACTGATTTAATCCCACAGATCAATGTACATATAATAACAGTATCGTTATTACTATATCTACATTAGATATAGTGTAATATACTGATACCTTCCCACAGATCAATTTACATATAATAACAGTATCGTTATTACTATATCTACATTAGATATGTAATATACATTTAATAACAATATCATTATTAATATATCTACGTCAGATGTAATGTAATATACTGATTTATTACCACAGACCAATGTACATTTAATAACAATATCATTATTAATATATCTACGTCAGATGTAATGTAATATACTGATTTATTCCCACAGACCAATGTACATTTAATAACAATATCATTACTACTATATCTACATTGGATACAATGTAGTATACTGATACCTTCCCACAGATCAATGTACATACAATAACAGTATCGTTATTACGATATCTACATTAGATATGTAATATACATTTAATAACAATATCATTATTACTATATCTACATCAGATGAAATGTAATATACTAATTTAATCCCACAGACCAATGTACATTTAATAACAATATCATTATTACTGTATCTACATTAGATATAATGTAATATAATGATCCCTTCCCATCGATCAATGTACATATAATGGCAGTATCGTTATTACTATATCTGCATTAGATCTGCTGCAATATACTGATTCCTTCCCACAGATCAATGTACATTGAGTAACAGTATTACTTATACTACATCTACATTGGATATAATGTAATATACTGATGCCTCCCACATATCAATGTATTTTTGGTAACAACATCATTATTACTATATCTACATTAGATATAATGTAATATACTGATACCTTCCCACCGATCAATGTACATTGAGTAACAGTATCATTTATACTATATCTACATTAGATATAATGTAATATACTGATACCTTCCCACAGATCAATTTACATATAATAACAGTATCGTTATTACTATATCTACATTAGATATGCAATATACATTTAATAACAATATCATTATTAATATATCTACGTCAGATGTAATGTAATATACTGATTTAATCCCACAGACCAATGTACATTTAATAACAATATCATTATTACTATATCAACATTAGATATAATGTAATGTAATGATCCCTTCCCACCGATCAATGTACATATAATGGCAGTATCGTTATTACTATATCTGCATTAGATCTGCTGCAATATACTGATTCCTTCCCACAGATCAATGTACATTGAATAACAGTATTACTTATACTATATCTACATTGGATATAATGTAATATACTGATGCCTTCCCACATATCAATGTATTTTTGGTAACAACATCATTATTACTATATCTACATTAGATATAATGTAATATACTGATACCTTCCCACAGATCAATGTACATATAATAACAGTATCGTTGTTACTATATCTACATTAGATATAGTGTAATATACTGATACCTTCCCACAGATCAATTTACATATAATAACAGTATCGTTATTACTATATCTACATTAGATATGCAATATACATTTAATAACAATATCATTATTAATATATCTACGTCAGATGTAATGTAATATACTGATTTATTCCCACAGACCAATGTACATTTAATAACAATATCATTACTACTATATCTACATTGGATACAATGTAGTATACTGATACCTTCCCACAGATCAATGTACATACAATAACAGTATCGTTATTACTATATCTACATTAGATATGTAATATACCTTTAATAACAATATCATTATTACTATATCTACATCAGATGAAATGTAATATACTGATTTAATCCCACAGACCAATGTACATTTAATAACAATATCATTATTACTGTATCTACATTAGATATAATGTAATATAATGATCCCTTCCCACCGATCAATGTACATATAATGGCAGTATCGTTATTACTATATCTCTATTTGATATGTAATATACATTTAATAACAATATCATTATTACTATATCTACATTGGATACAATGTAATATACTGATACCTTCCCACAGATCAATGTACATATAATAGTAGTTTCGTTATTACTATATCTACATTAGATATGTAATATACATTTAATAACAATATCATTATTACTATATCTACATCAGATGAAATGTAATACACTGATTTAATCCCACAGACCAATGTACACTTAATAACAATACCGTTATTACTATATGTACATCAGATGTAATTTAATATACTGATTTAATCCCACAGATCAATGTACATATAATAACAGTTTCGTTATTACTATATCTATATTAGATATGTAATATACATTTAGTAACAATATCATTTTTAATATATCTACATCAGATGTAATGTAATATACTGATTTATTCCCACAGACCAATGTACATTTAATATCAATATCATTATGACTATATCTACATTGGATACAATGTAATATACTGATACCTTCCCACAGATCAATGTACATATCATAACAGTATCGTTATTACTATATCTACATTAGATATAATGTAATATACTGATACCTTCCCACAGATCAATTTACAGATAATAACAGTATCGTTATTACTATATCTACATTAGATATGTAATATACATTTAATAACAATATCATTTTTAATATATCTACATCAGATGTAATGTAATTTAGTGATTTATTCCCACAGACCACTGTACATTTAATAACAATATCATTATTACTGTACCTACATTAGATATAATGTAATATAATGATCCCTTCCCACCGATCAATGTACATATAATGGCAGTTCCGTAGTTACTATGTCTACAATCGATATAATGTAATATACTGATACCTTCCCACAGATCAATATACATATAATAACAGTATCGTTATTACTATATCTCCATTTGATATGTAATATACATTTAATAACAATATCATTATTAATATATCTACATCAGATGTAATGTGATATACTGATTTATTCCCACAGACCAATGTACATTTAATAACAATATCATTATCACTATATCTACATTGGATACAATGTAATATACTGATACCTTCCCACAGATCAATGTACATACAATAACAGTATCGTTATTACTATATCTAAATTAGATATGTAATATACATTTAATAACAATATCATTATTAATATATCTACATCAGATGAAATCTAATATACTGATTTAATCACACAGGCCAATGTACATTTAATAACAATATCATTATTACTATATCTACATTAGATATAATGTAATATAATGATTTAATCCCACAGATCAATGTACATTTAATAACAATATCATTATTACTATATCAACATTAGATATAATGTAATGTAATGATCCCTTCCCACCGATCAATGTACATATAATGGCAGTATCGTTATTACTATATCTGCATTAGATCTGCTGCAATATACTGATTCCTTCCCACAGATCAATGTACATTGAATAACAGTATTACTTATACTATATCTACATTGGATATAATGTAATATACTGATGCCTTCCCACATATCAATGTATTTTTGGTAACAACATCATTATTACTATATCTACATTAGATATAATGTAATATACTGATACCTTCCCACAGATCAATGTACATATAATAACAGTATCGTTATTACTATATCTGCATTAGATATAATGTAATATACTGATACCTTCCCACAGATCAATTTACATATAATAACAGTATCGTTATTACTATATCTACATTAGATATGTAATATACATTTAATAACAATATCATTATTATTATATCTACATTAGATATAATGTATATATAATGATCCCTTCCCACCGATCAATGTGCATATAATAACAGTATCGTTATTACTATATCTGCATTCGATCTGCTGCAGTATACTGATTCCTTCCCACAGATCAATGTACATTGAATAACGGTATCATTTATCCTATATCTACATTGGATATAATGTAATATACTGATACCTTCCCACAGATCAATGTACATATAATAACAGTATCGTTGTTACTATATCTACATTAGATATGTAATATACATTTATTACTATATCTACATCAGATGAAGTTTAATATACTGATTTATTCCCACCGACCAATGTACATTTAATAACAATATCATTATGACTATATCTACATTGGATACAATGTAATATACTGATACCTTTCCACAGATCAATGAACATATAATGGCAATATCCTTATTACTATATCTGCATTAGATCTGCTGCAATATACTGATTCCTTCCCACAGATCAATGTACATATAATAACAGTATCGTTATTACTATATCTACATTAGATATGTAATATACATTTAATAACAATATCATTTTTAATATATCTACATCAGATGTAATGTAATATACTGATTTATTCCCACAGACCAATGTACATTTAATATCAATATCATTATGACTATATCTACATTGGATACAATGTAATATACTGATACCTTCCCACAGATCAATGTACATATCATAACAGTATCGTTATTACTATATCTACATTAGATATAATGTAATATACTGATACCTTCCCACAGATCAATTTACATGTAATAACAGTATCGTTATTACTATATCTACATTGGATACAATGTAATATACTGATACCTTCCCACAGATCAATGTATATATAATAACAGTTTCGTCATTACTATATCCACAATAGATATAATGTAATATACTGATACCTTCCCACAGATCAATGTACATATAATAACTGTTTCGTAGTTACTATATCTACAATAGATATAATGTAATATACTGATACCTTCCCACTGATCAGTATACATATAATAACAGTATCGTTATCACTATATCTACATTAGATATACTGTAATATACTGATACCTTCCCACACATCAATGTACATATAATAACAGTATCGTTATTACTATATCTACATTAGATATGTAATATACATTTAGTAACAATATCATTTTTAATATATCTACATCAGATGTAATGTAATATACTGATTTATTCCCACAGACCAATGTACATTTAACATCAATATCATTATGACTATATCTACATTGGATACAATGTAATATACTGATACCTTCCCACAGATCAATGTACATATCATAACAGTATCGTTATTACTATATCTACATTGGATACAATGTAATATACTGATACCTTCCCACAGATCAATGTACATATAATAGCAGTTTCGTTATTACTATATCTATATTAGATATGTAATATACATTTAGTAACAATATCATTTTTAATATATCTACATCAGATGTAATGTAATATACTGATTTATTCCCACAGACCAATGTACATTTAATATCAATATCATTATGACTATATCTACATTGGATACAATGTAATATACTGGTACCTTCCCACAGATCAATGTACATATCATAACAGTATCGTTATTACTATATCTACATTAGATATAATGTAATATACTGATACCTTCCCACAGATCAATTTACATATAATAACAGTATCGTTATTACTATATCTACATTGGATACAATGTAATATACTGATACCTTCCCACAGATCAATGTACATATAATAACAGTTTCGTCATTACTATATCCGCAATAGATATAATGTAATATACTGATACCTTCCCACAGATCAATGTACATATAATAACTGTTTCGTAGTTACTATATCTACAATAGATATAATGTAATATACTGATACCTTCCCACAGATCAGTATACATATAATAACAGTATCGTTATCACTATATCTACATTAGATATAATGTAATATACTGATACCTTCCCACACATCAATGTACATATAATAACAGTATCGTTATTACTATATCTACATTAGATATGTAATATACATTTAGTAACAATATCATTTTTAATATATCTACATCAGATGTAATGTAATATACTGATTTATTCCCACAGACCAATGTACATTTAACATCAATATCATTATGACTATATCTACATTGGATACAATGTAATATACTGATACCTTCCCACAGATCAATGTACATATCATAACAGTATCGTTATTACTATATCTACATTGGATACAATGTAATATACTGATACCTTCTCACAGATCAATGTACATACAATAACAGTATCGTTATTACTATATCTTCATTAGATATGTAATATACATTTAATAACAATATCATTATTAATATATCTACATCAGATGAAATTTAATATACTGATTTAATCACACAGACCAATGTACATTTAATAACAATATCATTATTACTATATCTACATTAGATATAATGTAATATAATGATTTAATCCCACAGATCAATGTACATTTAATAACAATATCATTATTACTATATCAACATTAGATATAATGTAATGTAATGATCCCTTCCCAGCGATCAATGTACATATAATGGCAGTATCGTTATTACTATATCTGCATTAGATCTGCTGCAATATACTGATTCCTTCCCACAGATCAATGTACATTGAATAACAGTATTACTTATACTATATCTACATTGGATATAATGTAATATACTGATGCCTTCCCACATATCACTGTAATTTTGGTAACAACATCATTATTACTATATCTACATTAGATATAATGTAATATACTGATACCTTCCCACAGATCAATGTACATATAATAACAGTATCGTTATTACTATATCTACATTAGATATAGTGTAATATACTGATACCTTCCCACAGATCAATTTACATATAATAACAGTATCGTTATTACTATATCTACATTAGATATGTAATATACATTTAATAACAATATCATTATTAATATATCTACGTCAGATGTAATGTAATATACTGATTTATTACCACAGACCAATGTACATTTAATAACAATATCATTATTAATATATCTACGTCAGATGTAATGTAATATACTGATTTATTCCCACAGACCAATGTACATTTAATAACAATATCATTACTACTATATCTACATTGGATACAATGTAGTATACTGATACCTTCCCACAGATCAATGTACATACAATAACAGTATCGTTATTACGATATCTACATTAGATATGTAATATACATTTAATAACAATATCATTATTACTATATCTACATCAGATGAAATGTAATATACTAATTTAATCCCACAGACCAATGTACATTTAATAACAATATCATTATTACTGTATCTACATTAGATATAATGTAATATAATGATCCCTTCCCACCGATCAATGTACATATAATGGCAGTTTCGTTATTACTATATCTACAATAGATATAATGTAATATACTGATACCTTCCCACAGATCAATATACATATAATAACAGTATCGTTATTACTATATCTCCATTTGATATGTAATATACATTTAATAACAATATCATTATTAATATATCTACATCAGATGTAATGTGATATACTGATTTATTCCCACAGACCAATGTACATTTAATAACAATATCATTATTACTGTATCTACATTAGGTATAACGTAATATAATGATTTAATCCCACAGAACAATGTACATATAATAACAATATCATTATTACTATATCTACATTAGATATAATGTAATATACTGATACCTTCCCACAGATCAATGTACATATAATAGCAGTTTCGTTATTACTATATCTACAATAGATATAATGTAATATACTGATACCTTCCCACAGATCAATATACATAGAATAACAGTATCGTTATTACTATATCTACATTAGATATGTAATATACATTTAATAACAATATCATTATTACTATACCTACATCAGATGAAATTTAATATACTGATTTAATCCCACAGATCAATGTACATATAATAACAGTTTCGATATTACTATATCTGCATTAGATATGTAATATACATTTAATAACAATATCATTATTACTGTATCTACATTAGATATAATGTAATATAATGATCCCTTCCCACCGATCAATGTACATATAATGGCAGTATCGTTATTACTATATCTCCATTTGATATGTAATATATATTTAATATCAATATCATTATTACTATATCTACATTGGATACAATGTAATATACTGATACCTTCCCACAGATCAATGTACATATAATAGCAGTTTCGTTATTACTATATCTACATTAGATATGTAATATACATTTAATAACAATTTCATTTGTAATATATCTACATCAGATGTAATGTAATATACTGATTTATTCCCACAAACCAATGTACATTTAATAACAATATCATTATGACTATATCTACATTGGATACAATGTAATATACTGATACCTTCCCACAGATCAATGTACATATAATAACAGTATCGTAATTACTATATCTACATTAGATATAATGTAATATACTGATACCTTCCCACAGATCAATTTGCATATAATAACAGTATCGTTATTACTATATCTACATTAGATATGTAATATACATTTAATAACAATTTCATTTGTAATATATCTACATCAGATGTAATGTAATATAGTGATTTATTCCCACAGTCCAATGTACATTTAATAACAATATCATTATTACTGTACCTACATTAGATATAATGTAATATAATGATCCCTTCCCACCGATCAATGTACATATAATGGCAGTTCCGTAGTTACTATATCTACAATCGATATAATGTAATATACTGATACCTTCCCACAGATCAATATACATATAATAACAGTATCGTTATTACTATATCTCCATTTGATATGTAATATACATTTAATAACAATATCATTATTAATATATCTACATCAGATGTAATGTGATATACTGATTTATTCCCACAGACCAATGTACATTTAATAACAATATCATTATTACTGTATCTACATTAGGTATAACGTAATATAATGATTTAATCCCACAGAACAATGTACATATAATAACAATATCATTATTACTATATCTACATTAGATATAATGTAATATACTGATCCCTTCCCACAGATCAATGTACATCTAATAGCAGTTTCGTTATTACTATATCTACAATAGATATAATGTAATATACTGATACCTTCCCACAGATCAATATACATAGAATAACAGTATCGTTATTACTATATCTACATTAGATATGTAATATACATTTAATAACAATATCATTATTACTATACCTACATCAGATGAAATTTAATATACTGATTTAATCCCACAGATCAATGTACATATAATAACAGTTTCGATATTACTATATCTGCATTGGATATGTAATATACATTTAATAACAATATCATTATTACTATATCTACATTAGATATAATGTAATATAATGATCACTTCCCACCGTAATTACATTACATCGGATGTAGATATAGTAATAATGATGTTGTTATTAAATGTATATTACATATCTAATGTAGATATAGTAATATCGAAACTGTTATTATATGTACATTGATCTGTGGGAAGGAATCAGTATATTGCAGTAGATCTAATGTAGATATAGTAATGACGATACTGTTATTAAATGTACATTGGTCTGTGGGATTAAATCCGGATATTATATTTCATCTGATGTAGATATAGTAATAATGATATTGTTATTAAATGTATATTACATATCTAATGTAGATATAGTAATAACGATACTGTTATTATATGTACATTGATCTGTGGGAATAAATCAGTATATTACGTTATATCTAATGTAGATATAGTAATAATGATATTGTTACCAAAATTACATTGATCTGTGGGAAGGAATCAGTATATTGCAGTAGATGTAATGTAGATATAGTAATAACGATACAGTTATTAAGTGTTTATTACATATCTAATGCAAATATAGTAATGACGATAATGTTACAATCTGTGCATTGATCTGTGGGAAGTGATCAGTATATTACATTATATCTAATCAAGATACAGTAATAATGATATTGTTATTAAATGTTTATTACATATCTAGAGTACATATAGTAATAACGATATTGTTATTAAATGTACATTGGTCTGTGGGATTAAATCAGTATATTACATTACATCTGATGTAGATGTAGTAATAATGATATTGTTATTCAATGTACATTGGTCTGTGGGATTAAATCAGTATATTAAATTACATCTGATGTGGATATAGTAATAAGGGCATTGTTATTAAATGTACATTGGTCTGTGGGATTAAATCAGTATATTAAATTTCATCTGAGGTAGATATAGTAATAATGATATTGTTATTAAATGTATATTACATATCTAATGTAGATATAGTAATAACGATACGGTTATTATATGTACATTAAACTGTGGGAAGGTATCGGTATATTACATTATATCTAATGTAGATATAGTAATAACGAAGCTGTTATCATATGTACATTGATCTGTGGGAAGGGGTAAGTATATTATATTATATCTAATGTAGATATAGTAACAATGATATTGTTACCAAAATTACATTGGTCTGTGGGAAGGTATCAGTATATTACATTATATCTAATGTAAATATATTAATAACGAAACTGTGATTATATGTACATTGATCTGTGGGATTAAATCAGTATATTAAATTACATCTGATGTAGATATAGTAATAATGGTATTGTTATTAAACGTACATTGATCTGTGGGATTAAATGAGTATATTAAATTTCACCTGATGTAGATATAGTAATAATGATATCGTTCTTAAATGTATATGACATATCTAATGTAGATATAGTAATGCGAAACTGCTATTATATGTACATCGATCTGTGGCAAGGTATCAGTATATTACATTACATCTAATGTAGATATAGTAATAACGAAACTGTTATTATATGTACATTAATCTGTGGGATTAAACAGTATATTAAATTACATCTGATGTTGATATAGTAATAATGGTATTGTTATTAAATGTACATTGGTCTGTGGGATTAAATCAGTATATTAAACTTCATCTGATGTAGATATAGTAATAATGGTATTGTTATTAAATGTATATTACATATCTAATGTAGATATAGTAATAACGAAACTGTTATTATATGTAAATTGATCTGTGGGATTAAATCAGTATATTAAATTACATCTGATGTAGATATAGTATTAATGGTATTGTTATTAAATGTACATTGATCTGTGGGGTTAAATCCGTATATTACATTTCATCTGATGTATATATAGTAATAATGATATTGTTATTAAATGTATATTACATATCTAATGTAGATATAGTAATAACGATACTGTTATTACATGTACATTTATCTGTTGGAAGGTATAAGTATATTATATTGTATCTAATGTAGATATAGTAATAACGAAACTGTTATTATATGTACATTGATCTGTGGGAAGGGATCAGTATATTAAATTATATCTAAAGAAGATATAGTAATGATGATATTGTTATTAAATGTACATTGGTCTGTGGGAAGGTATCAGTATATTGCAGGAGATCTAATGCAGATATAGTAATAACGATACTGCCATTATATGTACATTGATCTGTAGGATTAAATCAGTATATTACATTACATCTGATGTAGATATAGTAATAATGATGTTGTTATTAAATGTATATTACATATCTAATGTAGATATAGTAATAACGATACTGTTATTATATGTACATTGATCTGTGGGAAGGTATCAGTATATTATATTATATCTATTGTAGATATAGTAATAACGAAACTGTTATTATATGTACATTGGTCTGTGGGACGGGATCAGTATATTACATTATATCTAATGTAGATATAGTAATAATGATATTGTTACCAAAATTACATTGATCTGTGGGAAGTGATCAGTATATTACATTATATCGAATGAGGATATAGTAATAATGATATTGTTATTAAATGTACATTGGTCTGTGTGATTAAATCAGTATATTACATTACATCTGATGTAGATATAGTAATAATGATATTGATATTAAATGTATATTACATATCTAATGTAGATATAGTAATAACGATACTGTTATTATATGTACATTGATCTGTGGGAAGCTTTCAGTATATTACATTATATCTAATGTAGATATAGTAACAACGAAACTGTTATTATATGTACATTGATCTGTGGGAAGGGATCAGTATATTGCATTACATCTGATGTAGATATAGTAATAATGGTATTGTTATTAAATGCACATTGGCCTGTGGGATTAAATCAGTATATTAAATTTAATCTGATGTAGATATAGTAATAATGATATTGTTATTAAATGTATATTACATATCTAATGTAGATATAGTAATATCGATACTGTTATGATATGTACACTGATCTGTGGGAAGGTATCAGTATATTACATTGTATCTAATGTAGATATAGTAATAGCGAAACTGTTATTATATGTACACTGATTTGTGGGAAGAGATCAGTATATTACAGTATATCTAATGTAGATATAGTAATAATGATGTTGTTACCAAAACTACATTGATCTGTGGGAAGGGATCAGTATATTACATTATATCTAATGTAACGACCCAGAGTGAGTACGTTACTGCACCGACTTGTAGGGAGAGCGGTTCCCTTAGAAGGAGACTCGTATTTTGTGTGTTAGGGATTATAGGTTCGTGTGGTGTGCGGTTAAGGAGTGAAATCCAAACACTAATGTGCTAGAAACCGAACGAAAATATGTTTATTCAAGAATAAAAGGTAAGTGAATTGAAATATAAAGGAAAATCGCTAGTATTACAATAAATGCGGCTAGAAATAGGAATACAGTAAGAAATTATAATTTGTTCGCCCTAAATTGGGAATACAAGAAGAATTATGTAATTAGTGATAGAAAATAGTAATTAATAATTAGTAATGAGTTATAGTAATTAATGATTATCGATAGCGCTAACGCGAGAGTGGATTAACTCTTCAACCACAGTCAATACTCTGTTCAATTTCACAAATAACTTAGGAAACTAAACTCCAGAGGTTTGTGCTAGACTATTGGAATCAAGTTAACCCTTCCTATAGGTCGCAATCGGTTTCTGGTTATACCAGAGCCGTGTTAGACGCAGGCCGTTCAAGGAGCTCCGCCCCTCGCTAGCTCTTTACACTTGAGTGTTGGCTTAGCGTAACACCTGTGTAACACGTTGCGTACCGCGAATAGGAGGTCCACTGATCCGTAGTCCTGCACGCCACCAGTGGAATAGTAGGAATTAGCTGTAGCTCGCGCTCTATCGCTGCCTAAACAGTTTTTCTCTACTGCTCAGAGTATTGTCTGCTTCAGGTCGAGGCCTGAGAAGATCTGCGATGAAACTGTGCGGAACGCCTCGATTTATACTCAGATTTTGCTGAGTCGGCACTTTTTTTCCGCATAGAGTTCTTGGGGTAGCTGGGTTTTTCCCATCACGTGGTAGTCCAGCATCCCCACTCTAGAATACTACCCCACCGTATGGTTACTGGGGTTGCGCTGGGGCGCGCGCGGTCAGACGTCGATAATTTATCGGTAAACTGTCTTACCGTCTGACTTATCGACTAAACTTTTATCGATGAATTTAACAGACTCGGTTATTGACAAAACGAAAATGTTTATTACAGAAATTTATGCATTAAATATTAACAATAAAATAAAATAAAATATTCTATATAAAATTGGTTATAATAAAGAAAAATGAAATTAAAAAGATATTGTGATTAACTCTTGGGTCGTTACACTAATGTAGATATAGTAATAATGATATTGTTACCAAAACTACATTGATCTGTGGGAAGGGATCAGTATATTACATTATATCCAATGTAGGTGGAGTATAAATGATACTGTTATTCAATGTACATTGATCTGTGGGAAGGAATCAGTATATTGCAGTAGATCTAGTGTAGATATAGTAATAATGATACTGTTATTAAGTGTTTATTACATATCTAATGTACATATAGTAATGACGATATTGTCACAATCTGTGCATTGATCTGTGGGAAGTGATCAGTATATTACATTATATCTAAAGAAGATATAGTAATAATGATATTGTTATTAAATGTACATTGTTCTGTGGGATTAAATCAGTATATTAAATTACATCTAATGTAGATATAGTAATAATGATATTGTTATTAAGTGTATATTACATATCAAATGTAGATATAGTAATAACGATACTGCCATTATATGTACATTGATCGGTGGGAAGGGAACATTATATTACATAATATCTAATGTAGATATAGTAATAATGATATTGTTATTAAATGTACATTGATCTGTGGGATTAAATCAGTATATTAAATTTCATCTGATGTAGATATAGTAATAACGAAACTGTTATTATATGTACATTGATCTGTGGGATTAAATCAGTATATTAAATTACATCTGATGTAGATATAGTAATAATGACATTGTTATTAAATGTATATTACATATCTAATGTAGATATAGTAATAACGTTACTGTTATTATATGTACATTGATCTGTGGGAAAGTATCAGTATATTACATTATATCTATTGTAGATATAGTAATAACGAAACTGTTATTATATGTACATTGATCTGTGGGAAGGTATAAGTATATTACATTATATCTATTGTAGATATAGTAATAACGAAACTGCTATTATATGTACATTGATCTGTGGGAAGGTATCAGTATATTACATTGTATCCAATGTAGGTATAATCATAATGATATTGTTATTAAATGTACATTGGTCTGTGGGAATAAATCAGTCTATTACATTACATCTGATGTAGATATATTAATAATGATATCGTTATTATATGTATATTACATATCTAATGTAGATATAGTAATAACGATACTGTTATTATATGAACATTAATCTGTGGGAAGCTATCAGTGTATTACATTGTATCCAATGTAGATATAGTAATAATGATATTGTTATTAAATGTACATTGATCTGTGGGATTAAATCAGTATATCAAATTACATCTGATGTAGATATATTAATAATGATATTGTTATTATATGTATATTACATATCTAATGTAGATATAGTAATAACGATACTGTTATTATATGTACATTGATCTGTGGGAAGCTATCAGTATATTACATTGTTTCCAATGTAGATATAGTAATAATGATATTGTTATTAAATGTACATTGTTCTGTGGGAATAAATCAGTATATTACATTACATCTGATGTAGATATATTAATAATGATATTGTTATTAAATGTATATTACATATGTAATGTAGATATAGTAATAACGATACTGTTATTATATGTAAATTGATCTGTGGGAAGGTATCAGTATATTACATTATATCTAATGTAGATATAGTAATAACGATACTGTTATTATATGTACATTGATCTGTGGGATTAAATCAGTATATCAAATTACATCTGATGTAGATATAGTAATTATGATATTGTTATTGAATGTACATTGGTCTGTGGGATTAAATCAGTATATTAAATTTCATCTGATGTAGGTATATTAACAACGATATTGTTATTAAATGTATATTACATATCAAATGCAGATATAGTAGTAACGATTCTGTTATTATATGTACATTGATCTGTGGGAAGGTATCAGTGTATTACATTACATCTATTGTAGATATAGTAATAACGAAACTGTTATTATATGTACATGGATCTGTGGGTAGGGATCAGTCTATTACATTATATCTAATGTATATATAGTAATAATGATGTTGTTACCAAAATTACATTGATCTGTGGGAAGGAATCAATATATTGCAGCAGATCTAATGCAGATATAGTAATAAGGATAGTGTTATTAAATGTATATTACATATCTAATGCAGATATAGTAGTAACCATTCTGTTATTATATGTACATTGATCTGTGGGAAGGTATCAGTGTATTACATTATATCTATTGTAGATATAGTAATGACGATACTGTTATTATATGTACATTGGTCTGTGGGAATAAATCAGTATATTACATTACATCTGATGTAGATATATTAGTAATGATATTGTTAGTAAATGTATATTACATATCAAATGGAGATATAGTAATAACGATGCTGCCATTATATGTACATTGATCGGTGGGAAGGGATCATTATATAACATTATATCTAATGTAGATACAGTAATAACGATACTGTTATTATATGTATATTGATCTGTGGGAAGGTATCAGTATATTACATTATATCTATTGTAGTCATAGTATCTATGAAACTGTTATTATATGTACATTGACCTGTGGGAAGGTATCAGTATATTACATTGTATCCAATGTAGATATAGTAATAATGATATTGTTATTAAACGTACATTGGTCTGTGGGATAAAATCAGTATATTACATTACATCTGATGTAGATATATTAGTAATGATATTGTTAGTAAATGTATATTACATATCAAATGGAGATATAGTAATAACGATGCTGCCATTATATGTACATTGATCGGTGGGAAGGGATCATTATATAACATTATATCTAATGTAGATATAGTAATAATGATATTGTTATTAAATGTACATTGGTCTGTGGGATTAAATCAGTATATTACATTTCATCATATGTAGAGATAGTAATAATGATATTGTTATCAGATGTATATTACATATCTAATGTAGATATAGTAATAACGATACTGTTATTGTATGTACATTGATCTGTGGGAAGGTATCAGTATATTACATTATATCTATTGTAGATATAGTAATAACAAAACTGTTATTATATGTACATTGATCTGTGGGTAGGGATCAGTGTATATCATTATATATAAGGTAGATATAGTAATAATGATATTGTTACCAAAATTACATTGATCTGTGGGAAGGCATCAGTATATTACATTATATCCAATGTCGATATAGTATAAATGATACTGTTATTCAATGTACATTGATCTGTGGGAAGGTATCAGTATATTACATTATATCTAATGTAGATATAGTAATAACGAAACTGTTATTATATGTACATTGATCTGTGGGAAGGTATAAGTATATTACATTATATCTATTGTAGATATAGTAATAACGAAACTGCTATTATATGTACATTGATCTGTGGGAAGGTATCGGTATATTACATTGTATCCAATGTAGGTATAATCATAATGATATTGTTATTAAATGTACATTGGTCTGTGGGAATAAATCAGTCTAATACATTACATCTGATGTAGATATATTAATAATGATATCGTTATTATATGTATATTACATATCTAATGTAGATATAGTAATAACGATACTGTTATTATATGTACATTGATCTGTGGGAAGCTATCAGTATATTACATTATATCTATTGTAGATATAGTAATAACGAAACTGTTATTATATGTACATGGATCTGTGGGTAGGGATCAGTCTATTACATTATATCTAATGTATATATAGTAATAATGATGTTGTTCCCAAAATTACATTGATCTGTGGGAAGGCATCAGTATATTACATTATATCCAATGTAGATATAGTATAAATGATACCGTTATTAAATGTATCTAGAATAGATATAATGTAATATACTGATACCTTCCCACAGATCAATGTACATATAATAGCAGTTTCGTTACTACTATATCTACAATAGATATAATGTAATATACTGATACCTTCCCACAGATCAATATACATATAATAACAGTATCGTTATTACTATATCTACATTAGATATGTAATATACATTTAATAACACTATCCTTATTACTATATCTGCATTAGATCTGCTGCAATATATTGATTCCTTCCCACAGATCAATGTACATTGAGTAACAGTATCATTTATGTTATATCTACATCAGATGTAATTTAATATACCGATTTAATCCCACAGATCAATGTACATATAATAACAGTTTCGTTATTACTATATCTACATTAGATATAATCTAATATACTGATTTAATCCCACAGACCAATATACATTTAATATCAATATCATTATTAATATATCTACACCAGATTTAATTTAATATACTGATTTAATCCCACAGATCAATGTACATATAATAACAGTTTCGTTATTACTATATCTACATTAGATATAATGTAATATACTGATACCTTCCCACAGATCAATGTACATATAATAACAGTATCGTTATTACTATATCTACATTAGATATGTAATATACATTTAATAACAATATCACTATTACTATATCTACATCAGATGAAATTTAATATACTGATTTATTCCCACAGACAAATGTACGTTTAATAACAATATCATTATTACTGTATCTACATTAGATATAATGTAATATAATGATCCCTTCCCACCGATCAATGTACATATAATGGCAGTATCGTTATTACTATATCTCCATTTGATATGTAATATACATTTAATAACAATATCATTATTACTATATCTACATTAGATATAATGTAATATAATGATCCCTTCCCACCGTTCAATGTACATATAATGGCAGTATCGTTATTACTATATCTACATTAGATATGTAATATACATTTAATAACAATATCATTAGTACTATATCTACATCAGATGAAATGTAATATACTGATTTAATCCCACAGACCAATGTACATTTAATAACAATATCATTATTACTGTATCTACATTAGATATAATGTAATATAATGATCCCTTCCCACCGTTCAATGTACATATAATGGCAGTATCGTTATTACTATATCTCCATTTGATATGTAATATACATTTAATAACAATATCATTATTAATATATCTACATCAGATGTAATGTAATATACTGATTTATTCCCACAGACCAAGGTACATTTAATAACAATATCATTATTACTATATCTACATTGGATACAATGTAATATGCTGATACCTTCCCACAGATCAATGTACATATATTAACAGTATCGTTATTACTATATCTGCATTAGATATAATGTAATATACTGATGCCTTCCCACAGATCAATGTACTCTTCGTAACAATAACATTATTACTATATCTACATTAGATATAGTGTAATATACTGATACCTTCCCACAGATCAATGTACATATAATAACAGTATCGTTATTACTATATCTACATTAGTTGTAACGTAATATACTGATACCTTCCTACAGGTCTATGAACATTTAGTAACAATATCATTCCTACTATATCTGCGTTAAATATGTAATATACATTTAATAACAATATCATTATTACTATATCAGCATTAGATATGTGATATACATTTAATAACATTATCAATATTACTATATCTGCACTAGATATGTAATATACATTTAATAACAATATCATTATTACTACTATATCTTCATTAGATATTATGTAATATACTGATACCTTCCTACAGATCTATGGACATTTGGTAATAATGTCATTGTTACTATATCTGCATTAGCTATGTAATATACATTTAATAACAATACCATTATTACTATATCTGCATTAGATATGTAATATACATTGTATAACAATATCATTATTACTATATGTGCATTAGGTGTGTAACATACATTTAATAACAATATCATTAGTACCATATCTGAATTAGATATGTAATATACATTAAATAACAATATCATTATTACTGTAACTGCATTAGATATGTAATATACATTTAACAACAATATCATTATTACTATATCAGCATTAGATAAGTAATATACATTGTATAACAATATCATTATTACTATATGTGCATTAGGTGTGTAATATACATTTAATAACAATATCATTAGTACCATATCTGAATTAGATATGTAATATACACTTAATAACAATATCATTATTTCTATATCTGCATTAGATATGTGATATACATTTAATAACAATATCATTATTACTATATCTGCATTAGATATGTAATATATTGCTATCTTCCTACAGATCAATGTAGATTTAGTAATAATATTATTATTACTATATCTGCGTTAGCTATGTAATATTCATTTAATAACAATATCATTATTACTACTATATCTTCATTAGATATAATGTAATATACTGATACCTTCCTACAGATCTATGGACATTTTGCAACAATATCATTACTACTATATCTGCGTTAGATATGTAATATACATTTAATAACAATATCATTATTCCTATATCTGCATTAGATATGTGATATACATTTAATAACTATATCATTATTACTATAACTGCATTAGATATGTAATATATTGCTATCTTCCTACAGATCAATGTAGATTTAGTAATAATGTTATTATTTCTATATCTGCATTAGCTATGTAATATTCATTTAATAACAATATCATTATTACTATATGTGCATTAGGTGTGTAATATACATTTAATAACAATATCATTAGTACCATATCTGAATTAGATATGTAATATACATTTAATATCAATATCATTATTACTATATCTGCATTAGATATGCGATATACATTTAATAACAATATCATTATTACTACAATATCTTTGTTCGGTTACACCTTATCGAGAGCGTCGCAAGAGTCGCCGTGACGTCACCGCGCAAACATTAAATTATAGGGCTATGCGCAGCCCCCACCATGCGGTGGTTTCGCGGAGACACGCGTGTCGCTCAACCGTTTAACGACGATTAGAACAAATTGAGATTTCTATCGATTACCAGTGCGCAAATTAGTAAAAGTTAATTCTTCCAACCGATTTTATTAAAGTTATTCTGTACATCTTCGTTCGGACAACGTGCCAAAGAACGGAGCACATTGTGACAAATAAAGTTACAATCATTACTTTATTAAAACCATTCCTTTATTAAAAGGATTTCGTTATTTTCACACCGCCTCGAAATCCAGTCCTTCGGATAAGGACGCATCAGCGATCCGACCATCCAATCCACCCACATTTTATGGTCCTTCGAGCCGGATTGGAGTCGAGGAGTGAAAACCGTTAAAGTAGTGAACCACGTGCTCAGCCTACGGAAACCATCATGAGTACATTGGAAGAAATTTTGTTTAAACAAAACCAAGTTATGCGCTCGATCGAACGTGCACTTACCAATTATAAAAAGCTGGGTCAAGCTAAAATGACTCCAGCTACCACCCGGAACCGGATGAACATGCTAAAAGAGGCATACCAACAGTGCCAAGACCTGGACGCGAAAATCGTCGCCATGGCGGATCTACAAGCCAGATCAACTCTTCAGTACTTCGTCGACAACCATTTCGAAAGATGTGAGGAGTGCTATCAGGAGTCCCTGGACTACATGTCGGAGATCCTGGATAAGACATCCTCGACCCAGGAGACAGTATCCGAGAAAGGGAATCTTCAACCAGTGAAGCTACGCTCGCAATCGTTGCTGCCTCAAATCCAGCTGCCGTCTTTTGATGGAACCTTCGAACAATGGGAGAGTTTCCGAGATAAGTTTCAATCTATAGTAATTAATGATAATTCTTTGTCAAATGTTGAGCGTTTGCATTTTCTTTGTTCCGCTTTAACCGGCGACGCAAAAAAAGCGGTTAATCATTTACCTACCACCGATGCAAATTTCGAGGTCGCGTGGCAGTTAGTTAAAAATAGATACGAAAACAAACGCCGGTTACTTTCGACCTATTTAAATAATTTGTTTTCGTTACCGCAAGT